>NC_084758.1:10344341-10349033 GCF_033978785.1 Entelurus aequoreus
TGTGTGTGTGTGTGTGTGTGTGTGTGTGTGTGTGTGTGTGTGTGTGCAGCAGATGGAACAGGAGTGTGTGTGTGGACTTTCAAAGCAGATTAACTTCTGTTCATGTCACGCCTGGACTACATTCATCTTTGATGACTACTATAACAGACAAAGTGTTTTAGATGAGACAATGTGAGTGTTTTTGAAAAGATGATTATTTCTTCCTCCTTGGCACAGCAGCAGTGAATCCATTTTTCCTGTTGCTGTCGATGACAATCCTCTTCTTCTTCCCCGGCTGCTCTCATTAATGGGTTTTACATTGGGAACAGCAACTGTACTAATCTATAACTGTACTAAAATATTAACACGTGGCTTGGCATTGTCTTGCTGAAATAAGCAGGGGCGTCCATGGTAACGTGCTTGGATGGCAACATATGTTGCTCCAAAAGCTGTACGTACCTTTCAGCATTCATGGCGCCTTCACAGATGTGTAAGTTACCCATGTTTTGGGCACTAATACACCCCCATACCATCACACATGCTGCCTTTTACACTTTGCATCTATAACAATCCGGATGGTTCTTTCCTCTTTGGTCCGGAGGACACGACGTCCACAGTTTCCAAAAACAATTAGAATGTGGACTCGTCAGCCCACAGAACACTTTTCCACTTTGTATCAGTCCATCTTAGATGAGCCAGGCACAGCGAAGCCGACGGCGTTTCAGGGTGTTGTTGATAAACGGTTTTCACCGTGCATAGTAGAGTTTTAACTTGCACTTACAGATGTAGTGACCAACTGTAGTTACTGACAGTGGGTTTCTGAAGTGTTCCTGAGCGCATGTGGTGATATCCTTTACACACCGATGTCGCTTGTTGATGCAGTACAGCCTGAGGGATGGAAGGTCACGGGCTTAGCTGCTTACGTGCAAGTGATTTCTCCAGATTCTCTGAACCCTTTGATGCAATTACGAAGCGTAGATGGTGAAATCCCTAAATTCCTTGCAATAGCTGCTTGAGAAAGGTTTTTCTTAAACTGTTCAACAATTTGCTCACACATTTGTTGACAAAGTGGTGACCCTCGCCCCATCCTTGTTTGTGAATGACTGAGCATTTCATGGAATCTACTTTCATACCCAATCATGGCACCCACCTGTTCCCAATTTGCCTGTTCACCTGTGGGATGTTCCAAATAAGTGTTTGATGAGCATTCCTCAACTTTATCAGTATTTATTGCCACCTTTATTGGAAAGGATGCAGATATGATTGAGAGTTCTTTCTTTTTACATTGCCATGTTTAAGAGTAGCTAGAACTTCTCCTTGGATATTCTACCAGTTTTTATTAGACATTTCAGATGCCTGGTTGTAAACCATTCAGGGATGTGAAGAAAACCCCCACCACTCTCTTCTTATCAGTGTTGAGAGAGGGGAGATGGGGGCTTTCTTTGTGTGAAAAGAGTTGCCAGATCAACTCCGGCAGCCGATACCAATGTATTGATTGAGTTGACCTCCAAAGCGTTGGAATAAAACTACAATATTCCAAAACTTTCTTGGCGGTCCCTTCTTACTCAGCATATATGTCATCTAAGGAACTTGGGATTGACCAGTAACTTAGATTCCCTGGGAGGAAGAACTGGTCCGACGCAACAGTACCTTGAAGGTAGAAAAGCGCTATACAAGTATTTACCATTACCATTACTGCAGTGCACCCCATCACATACACATGTGCAATATGCAGGTATACATATACTGTACATCAGGGGTGCTCATTTCGTCGATCGCGAGCTACCGGTCGATCGCGGAGGGTGTGGCAGTCGATCGCCAGCCAGGCATTAAAAAAATAGTCCTAAAAATGAGCGATTATAAATCTTCACTATGACGTCACTTTCGTCACTTGATTGACATTCACGGCACCCGAGGGTCTTCTGAGATTGACACATCATTATTAAGAAACAATTACCGACAGGAAGGCGAGAAACACTTTTTATTTCAACAGACTCTGGCGCCGTACCTGTCCTCAAAACTCCAAAGACCGACTGCACAGTTGCACAATAAAAGCGCTGCTTCATCCTGCCTGCGCTAACAAAATAAGAGTCTCAGAAAGCTGGCGTGCGCAAGCTAGCAAGCTACGGAGTTTGCCGCCAATGTATTTCTTGTAAAGTGTATACAAAGGAGTACGGAAGCTGGACAAATAAGATGCCAAAAAGCAACCACTTTCATGTGGTATTGGACAGAAAGGAGGACTTTTGTTCTCCTCCATTTGAAAATGCGGACGTTATCATCACTACTGTCTGATTCCTATCAATGCAAGTCATCACAATCAGGTCATACACCAACTTATATTCTTGTCTTCATGAAAGAAAGGAATCTATTTGTGTTAAACATGCTTGCATTAACTTTAAACACCTTTAACTTGTTAACAATATTAACTATATGTGTTAAACATGCTCGCATTATCTTTAAACACCTTTAACTTGTTAACAATATTAACTATATGTGGTAAACATGCTTGTATTATCTTTAAACACCTTTAACTTGTTAACAATATTAACTATATGTGTTAAACATTCTTGTATTATCTTTAAACACCTTTAACTTGTTAACAATATTAACTATATGTGTTAAACATGCTTGTATTATCATTAAACACCTTTAATTTATTAACAATATTAACTATATGTATTAAAGATTCTTGTATTATCTTTAAACACCTTTAACTTATTAACAATATTAACTATATGTGTTAAACATGCTTGTATTATCTTTAAATACCTTTAACCTATTAACAATATTAACTATATGTGTTAAACGTGCTTGTATTATCTTTAAACACCTTTAACTTGTTAACAACATTAACTATATGTATTAAACATTCTTGTATTATCATTAAACACCTTTAATTTATTAACAATATTAACTATATGTGTTAAACATGCTTGCATTATCATTAAACACCTTTAACTTATTAACAATATTAACTGTATGTGTTAAACATGCTTGTATTATCATTAAACACCTTTAACTTGTTAACAATATTAACTATATGTGTTAAACATGCTTGCATTATCTTTAAACACCTTTAACTTGTTAATAATATTAACTATACGTGTTAAACATGCTTGCATTATCTTTAAACACCTTTTACTTGTTAACAATATTAACTATATGTGTTAAACATGCTTTTATTATCATTAAAAACCTTTAATGTATTAACAATATTAACTTTATGTGTTAGACATGCTTGTATTATCATTAAACACCTTTAACTTGTTAACAATATTAACTATGTGTTAAACATGCTTGTACTATCATTAAACACCTTTAACTTATCAACAATATTAACTATATGTGTTAAACATGCTTGTACAATCATTAAACACCTTTAACTTGTTAACAATATTAACTATATGTGTTAAACATGCTTGCATTATCTTTAAACACCTTTAACTTGTTAACTATATGTGTTAAACATTCTTGTATTATCATTAAACACCTTTAATTTATTAACAATATTAACTATATGTGTTAGACATGCTTGTATTATCATTAAATACCTTTAACTTGTTAACAATATTAACGATATGTGTTAAACATGCTTGCATTATCTTTAAACACCTTTAGCTTGTTAACAATATTAACTATATGTGTTAAACATTCTTGTATTATCATTAAACACCTTTAATTTATTAACAATATTAACTATATGTGTTAGACATGCTTGTATTATCATTAAACACCTTTAACTTGTTAACAATATTAACTATATGTGTTAAACATGCTTGTATTATCTTTAAACACCTTTAACTTGTTAACAATATTAACTATATGTGGTAAACATGCTTGTATTATCTTTAAATACCTTTAACTTATTACCAATATTAACTATATGTGTTAAACATGCTTGTATTATCATTAAACACCTTTAACTTGTTAACAATATTAACTATATGTGTTAAACATGCTTGTATTATCATTAAACACCTTTAACTTGTTAACAATATTAACTATATGTGTTAAACATGCTTGCATTATCTTTAAACACCTTTAACTTGTTAACAATATTAACTATATGTGTTAAACATTCTTGCATTATCATTAAACACCTTTAATTTATTAACAATATTAACTATATGTGTTAGAAATTCTTGTATTATCATTAAACACCTTTAACTTGTTAACAATATGTGTTAAACATGCTTGTATTATCATTAAATACCTTTAACTTGTTAATAATTTTAACGATATGTGTTAAACATGCTTGAATTATCTTTAAACACCTTTATATTGTTAACAATATTAACTATATGTATTAAACATTCTTATATTATCATTAAACACCTTTAATTTATTAACAATATTAACTATATGTGTTAAACATGCTTGTATTATCATTAAACACCTTTAACTTGTTAACAATATTAACTATATGTGTTAAACATGCTTGTATTATCTTTAAACACCTTTAACTTGTTAACAATATTAACTATATGTGGTAAACATGCTTGTATTATCTTTAAATACCTCTAACTTATTACCAATATTAACTATATGTGTTAAACATGCTTGTATTATCTTTAAACACCTTTAATTTATTAACAATATTAACTATATGTGTTAAACATGCTTGCATTATCATTAAACACCTTTAACTTGTTAACAATATTAACTATATGTGTTAAACATGCTTGCATTATCTTTAAACACCTTTCACTTGTT
>NC_084758.1:10351553-10499053 GCF_033978785.1 Entelurus aequoreus
AGTTTGAAGCGCCGTTCCAACAGAACAGTGACAAAGCTGGATTTGAAGCGCAGTGAGAAAGGGAAAATATCAACGCATCACTTTGATGATATCGTGAGCTAGGTGGAAACATGTTTTGGCTTTAAGGCATATACTTACATTCACACAAGCCATTGATCTCATCTCAGTTGTCTCTTTTACACGGAAAAGCCCCAAACTTGGACAAAAAGTCTAATCCGTCAGAGTTAATCCTGCATTTTTTCACATGTACATTTCACACAGAACCCGAGAACGTGTAATGTCACACCCCTGACGCCACCTCAGAAGCGGTGAAGCGACAGTGTTGACTTTTTCCCTGAAAAGGCCATTAATTAGCAGCAAGAAAGGGAGAATTCACACAGGTGTTTAAAAAGACTTTAATCTATGAAATAGTTTGATGTCAGTCACCTTTCCCACAAAAAACCTATTAACTTGGAAAAAAAAAACTTTTTTTTTTACATGTTGTCTTTCACACAGAAGTAGGGATGATGTTTGATAAGAAATTATCGAGTCCGAGCCCGTTATCGAATCCTCTTATCGAACCGATTCCTTATCGATTCTTTTATTGAATCCAGATAGGTTGTTGTATATGGAAAAAAACACAATATTTGGTTTGACAAAAGCTCACTTTTATTTTATAAAAAATAAATAAATAAATAAATAAATATTGACTGTTACCCCACCTAAAAAAATAAAATAAATAAATATTGACTGTTGTTACCCAAGGTATATTAAGTGGGATTTTTCAGAAAAACAAATATATACATTAACACAAAAACAACCTGTCTGTGTGATCACTATAGGTGAATAGCCATTTCATGAGGTGTTTTTTTCCGGTCCATTATTTTTGTTGCTTGTGTGACATCACATTTCCTGTGATTTCCCACAGGGCATTTCCTGTCGGACGGGATCCGTTCCCAGGGATTCGAATAAAGAACCAACTCTTTCTCTTTACTATAGTGGCCTGGATAACGGGAACCGGTTCTCAAAAAGGGATTCGAGTCCATGGAATCGTTTCTTTTCTTATCGAACGGTTCTTTTCTTATCGAACAACCTGGGAGAACCAGTTTCGAACAGTATCATCCCTACACAGAAGCCAATAAAGTGTGATGTTACACCTCAGAAGGAGGAACACGGCAGTACTTTCTCTGCTGGTGCCTTTCAAACAGAACGGCCACAAAGCTGGATCTTAAGAGCAGCGAGAAAGGAGAAATTACAATGCGATATTTAGATGTTTTTACGTGAGGCGTACTCACTTACACATGGGTGTCTAAAAAGACCATAGGGCGCACCGGATTATAAGGTGCGCTGCTAATGAATGGTATATTTTTGATCTTTTTTTTCATATATATATTTTTTTCTACATGTAAAAGTCTTCCTTGTGGTCTACATCATTATTTTTATTTTTTTTATTTTTATTAAATCAACATAAAAAACACAATATATACATTATATATGATTATATATGAATATAGATCAATACAGTCTGCAGGGATACAGTCTGTAAGCACACATGATTGTATTGCTTAATGACAAAAATAAAAATAAAATAAAATAAAATAAAATAATAATAATTTCACCCTCCACCCCCCCGCCCCCCCGGTCCGTGGGACACATTTTCAAGCGTTGACCGGTCCGCAGCTAGAAAAAGGTTGGGGACCACTGGTCTACATAACATGTAATGGCGGTTCTTTGCTCAAAATGTTGCATAGATGATGTTTTACACATCATCTTCAAGTCGCTTTCTGACAGTCTCTTCAGGATGCACCATTTTGTGGGCGGTCTTATTTACGTGCCTCCACTTTGACAGCGTCTTCTCCCCGTCATCTTTGTTGTAGCGGTGTAGCGTGCAAGGACGGGTGTGGAAGAAGTGTCAAAAGATGGCGCTAATAGATAAGATAATATGTCTGCTAAAAGGCGCCATTTTGCGGTCCGTATACACAAACCATAATAGTACTCAAATGTTGAAGCACAGTACGTCTGACTATGGTAGCCTTAATGCACTGATAATCCATCAAGCGGTGCGGCTTCATAGCTTACTAAATTCGTGCTAAAACATTTTGACAGAATGTAAGAAAAGTTGGTTTTGCATAATATTGTGAAACAAAACGCCAATGGGTGCCATTTTGCGGTCCTTATACACACACACCATAATAATACTTGTATCTCTGACTACGGTAGCCGACAATGGGCCGACAATCCATCAAGCGGTGCGGTTTCAAAGTCATACTAAAACATTTTGACGGATTTTTGAGTGCCGTGTGTAATGTTCTTTATTTTCAATGGAACATTTACATTGTTGGTGTTGTTTACTGGCGTCATATTGCAGTCTACACATATCTCTTATGTGTGACTGTGTCTTACCTTATACACACACCATAATAATACTCCTATGTTGAAGCACAGTACAATCATTGCATAATATTGCGAAACAAAAAGCCAGATAATATGTCTGCTAATAGGTGCCATTTTGCGGTCCTTATACACACACACACCATAATAATACTCGAATGTTGAAGCACAGTACGTCTGACTATGGTAGCCTTAATGCACTGATAATCCATCAAGCGGTGTGGCTTCATAGCTTACCAAAGTCATACTAAAACATTTTTAAAATTTTTGGAGCGCCGTGTGTAATGTCCTATATTTTCAATGGAACATATAACATGTTGGTGTTGTTTACTTGAGTCATATTGCAGTCTACACGAATCTCTTATGTGTGACTGTCATCATATTGCAGTCTACACGTATCTCTTATGTGTGACTGCCATCATACTGCAGTCTACACGCATCTCTCGTGTGTGACTGCCATCATATTGCAGTCTACACGTATCTCTTATGTGTGACTGCCATCATATTGCAGTCTACACTTATCTTTTATGTGTGACTGCCATCATATTGCAGTCTACACATGTCTCTTATGTGTGACTGCCGTCATATTGCAGTCTACACGTATCTCTTATGTGTGACTGACTGCCATCATATTGCAGTACACATGTATCTCTTATGTGTGACTGCCATCATATTGCAGTGTACACATATTTCTTAGGTGTGACTGCCATCATATTGCAGTGTACATGTATTTCTTATGTGTGACTGCCATCATATGGCAGTTTACACGTATCTCTTGTGTGTGACTGCCATCATATTGCAGTCTACACGTATCTCTTGTGTGTGACTGCCATCATATTGCAGTCTACACGTATCTCTTATGTGTGACTGCCATCATATTGCAGTCTACACGTATCTCTTATGTGTGACTGCCATCATATTGCAGTCTACACGCATCTCTCGTGTGTGACTGCCATCATATTGCAGTCTACACGTATCTCTTATGTGTGACTGCCATCATATTGCAGTCTACATGTATCTCTTGTGTGTGACTGCCATCATATTGCAGTCTACACTTATCTTTTATGCGTGACTGCCATCATATTGCAGTCTACACATGTCTCTTATGTGTGACTGCCGTCATATTGCAGTCTACACGTATCTCTTATGTGTGACTGCCATCATATTGCAGTACACACGTATCTCTTATGTGTGACTGCCATCATATTGCAGTGTACACATATTTCTTATGTGTGACTGCCATCATATTGCAGTCTACACATATTTCTTATGTGTGACTGCCATCATATTGCAGTTTACACGTATCTCTTATGTGTGACTGCCATCATATTGCAGTCTACACGTATCTCTTGTGTGTGACTGCCATCATATTGCAGTCTACACGTATCTCTTATGTGTGACTGCCATCATATTGCAGTCTACACGTATATCTCGTATATGTGACTGCCATCTACTGGTCACACTTATCATTTCACCATGTACCAAATAAAATACCTTCGAGGTGGGTAAGCTCAACCAAACTTATTCCGCACATTAGGCGCACCGGGTTATAAGGCGCACTGTCGAGTCATTTATCTCTCTTTTACGACCTTCCACGCCTGGTAATATAATATCGTTACACCCCTATTTATTGACATGCCTTTATTGTTTCCAAACGGTGCCTGTAGCACGGCAGTAAAACGTCTCTTCAAACAAAACAGAAGTCATCGCAGTGGACCCACAGACAGTGTCTCTCCACGGTGACGTTTTTGGTGAGTTTGTGAAAGCGAACCAATACAAAATACATGTCATTGTGAGTTAACAATACTGACACTGACACTAAACATATAAATCATAGCATATTAGCTAATGCTAACAACGATAGCCTCATTACATTACAATAGCACGTACAAATATGCATGAAAACACTCTTACATACATCACACACGGGACGGTTTAGTAAGTGAGAATTGTTATAGTTATATTGTAAAACCTACAAATGTTGCTTGGAGTGATAAATGAAGAAAACATACAAGTACCGTATTTTTCCGAGTATAAGTCGCACCGGCCGAAAATGCATAATAAAGAAGGAAAAAAAACATACATAAGTCGCACTGGAGTATAAATCGCATTTTTGAGAGACAGGCAGGTTGTCGGGGGGGCGGGGGGGGGGGGGGTATAGCGAGGCGTCAACAGGTCCGTGTCCAAGCAGGGGTCGAGGATCGAGGGAGGCAGTCCCGAAGCCAAAAGGAAGTCGAGGCACACAGCTCGATCACGGGAGACAGGGAAAGCACTGCGGTAAACACAAAGGACATAAGACGCGGGAAATGGGAAGGCACAGAGAGAGAGCAAGTACGCGAGGGGAGCCGCAGACGGGATGCTTACTACGAAGAGTGAACTACGTTCCGGCACAGGATCTTCGGGTCCGCTGGTCTTTATGCTGCTTGTCTTGATTAGTCCCAGGTGTGCGGATTGCAGATTGCCTGCAGCTTTGCCGGCGTGTGCAGAGGCAAGCAGAGGCTCCAGTCCATAGTGGATCTAACATAATAGTGTGAGAGTCCAGTCCATAGTGGATCTAACATAATAGTGTGAGAGTCCAGTCCATAGTGGATCTAACATAATAGTGTGAGAGTCCAGTCCATAGTGGATCTAACATAATAGTGAGAGTCCAGTCCATAGTGGATCTAACATAATAGTGTGAGAGTCCAGTCCATAGTGGATCTAACATAATAGTGAGAGTCCAGCCCATAGTGGATCTAACATAATAGTGAGAGTCCAGTCCATAGTGGATCTAACATAATAGTGAGAGTCCAGTCCATAGTGGATCTAACATAATAGTGAGAGAGTCCAGTCCATAGTGGATCTAACATAATAGTGAGAGTCCAGTCCATAGTGGATCTAACATAATACTGAGAGTCCAGTCCATAGTGGATGTAACATAATAGTGAGAGTCCAGTCCATAGTGGATCTAACATAATAGTGAGAGGCCAGTCCATAGTGGATCTAACATAATACTGAGAGTCCAGTCCATAGTGGATGTAACATAATAGTGAGAGTCCAGTCCATAGTGGATCTAACATAATAGTGAGAGGCCAGTCCATAGTGGATCTAACATAATAGTGTGAGAGTCCAGTCCATAGTGGATCTAACATAATAGTGTGAGAGTCCAGTCCATAGTGGATCTAACACAATAGTGTGAGAGTCCAGTCCATAGTGGATCTAACATAATAGTGTGAGAGTCCAGTCCATAGTGGATCTAACATAATAGTGTGAGAGTCCAGTCCATAGTGGATCTAACATAATAGTGAGAGTCCAGTCCATAGTGGATCTAACATAATAGTGTGAGAGTCCAGTCCATAGTGGATCTAACATAATAGTGTGAGAGTCCAGTCCATAGTGGATCTAACATAATAGTGTGAGAGTCCAGTCCATAGTGGATCTAACATAATAGTGTGAGAGTCCAGTCCATAGTGGATCTAACATAATAGTGAGAGTCCAGTCCATAGTGGATCTAACATAATAGTGTGAGAGTCCAGTCCATAGTGGATCTAACATAATAGTGAGAGTCCAGCCCATAGTGGATCTAACATAATAGTGAGAGTCCAGTCCATAGTGGATCTAACATAATAGTGTGAGAGTCCAGTCCATAGTGGATCTAACATAATCGTGAGAGTCCAGTCCATAGTGGATCTAACATAATAGTGAGAGAGTCCAGTCCATAGTGGATCTAACATAATAGTGAGAGTCCAGTCCATAGTGGATCTAACATAATAATGAGAGTCCAGTCCATAGTGGATCTAACATAATACTGAGAGTCCAGTCCATAGTGGATGTAACATAATAGTGAGAGTCCAGTCCATAGTGGATCTAACATAATAGTGAGAGTCCAGTCCATAGTGGATCTAACATAATAGTGTGAGAGTCCAGTCCATATTGGATCTAACATAATAGTGTGAGAGTCCAGTCCATAGTGGATCTAACATAATAGTGTGAGAGTCCAGTCCATAGTGGATTTAACATAATAGTGTGAGAGTCCAGTCCATAGTGGATCTAACATAATAGTGTGAGAGTCCAGTCCATAGTGGATCTAACATAATAGTGAGAGTCCAGTCCATAGTGGATCTAACATAATAGTGACAAGTCCAGTCCATAGTGGATCTAACATAATAGTGACAAGTCCAGTCCATAGTGGATCTAACATAATAGTGAGAGTCCAGTCCATAGTGGATGTAACATAATAATGAGAGTCCAGTCCATAGTGGATCTAACATAATAGTGAGAGTCCAGTCCATAGTGGATCTAACATAATAATGAGAGTCCAGTCCATAGTGGATCTAACATAATACTGAGAGTCCAGTCCATAGTGGATCTAACATAATACTGAGAGTCCAGTCCATAGTGGATCTAACATAATAGTGAGAGTCCAGTCCATAGTGGATCTAACATAATAGTGACTAGTCCAGTCCATAGTGGATCTAACATAATAGTGAGAGTCCAGTCCATAGTGGATCTAACATAATAGTGACAAGTCCAGTCCATAGTGGATCTAACATAATAGTGACAAGTCCAGTCCATAGTGGATCTAACATAATAGTGAGAGTCCAGTCCATAGTGGATGTAACATAATAATGAGAGTCCAGTCCATAGTGGATCTAACATAATAATGAGAGTCCAGTCCATAGTGGATCTAACATAATAGTGAGAATCCAGTCCATAGTGGATCTAACATAATACTGAGAGTCAAGTCCATAGTGGATCTAACATAATAGTGAGAGTCCCGTCCATAGTGGATCTAACATAATAGTGTGAGAGTCCAGTCCATAGTGGATCTAACATAATAGTGTGAGACTCCAGTCCATAGTGGATCTAACATAATAGTGACAAGTCCAGTCCATAGTGGATCTAACATAATAATGAGAGTCCAGTCCATAGTGGATCTAACATAATAACGAGAGTCCAGTCCATAGTGGATCTAACATAATAGTGACAAGTCCAGTCCATAGTGGATCTAACATAATAGTGAGAGTCCAGTCCATAGTGGATCTAACATAATAATGAGAGTCCAGTCCATAGTGGGGCCAGCAGGAGACCATCCCGAGCGGAGACAGGTCAGCACCGCAGAGATGTCCCCAACCGATGCACAGGCGAGCGGTCCACCCCGGATCCCGACTCTGGACAGCCAGCACTTCATCCATGGCCACCGGACCTGCCCCCCCCCTCCACAAGAGAGAGGGGGGCAGAGGAGAAAGGAAAAGAAACGGCAGATCAACTGGTCTAAAAATGGGGTCTATTTAAAGGCTAAAGTATACAATTGCTCAGCTCTGATCTAAACTGACGGGCCCAGCATCACTTGCAGTACGCAAACTCGTCCAAAAGATGGCGCCATAGCACAAACAATAACACACCATGCAGGGGTCTTTGCTTGTTTTTTTTCATTCGTTTTTTTTAAAATTATTTGCATTACGGCCGTAAGGGAAGAAAAATCCCACACCGTTTTACAAGCCGCAGGGCTCAAAGCGTCGGGTAAAAAAAGTAGCGGTCATCATCGACAGTCTTCATCTCGCTGTTTACCACACCGCGCTCGCTCCCCCGGGGTCGGAGAGCTGCCGTAATGGAAAACATGACATGGAGAGCAGACAAGCACGCTGGGTTCAGCAGGAGGCAACACCATGAAACATCCCAAATAGGACACGTAGAGTAGATGTTTCGGGGTGGGGTGTACGGGGAAGGTGCTTGAAGACGGGAGGGAACGCCGATGAGAGCATTTACATTCTGTGCAGGCAGCCAGAAGAGCCCCGGGTTTGTTGTGGTCTACTTATGCATTGCTGCCATATTGAGGCTTAGCTCACGCCACTGTCCTACTACATCTGCAATCCCTCTGCAGCCTTTGCTACAACACACACACACACACACACACACACACACACACACACACACACACACACACACACACACACACACACACACACACACACACACACACACACACACACACACACACACACACACACTGTATGTCCCTTCCACATTCTGACTAAGGTAGTGTCCAAAATGGTTCCCCTGGGGGCCAAATGCAGACAAATTTAAGCATTTTAGGGCCACTTTTAAATATTTCATAGAACACACTGAAATCCATCCAGTAAATATAAATCACCCTTTTGGGAGATTTAACACACATTAATTTAGAATTTAATGGCAGCAACACATTGCAAAAAAGTGGTCACAGGGGCATTTTTACCACTGTGTTACATGGCCTTTCCTTTTAACAACACTCAGTAAAGGTTTGGGAACTGAGGAGACACTTTTTTGAAGTGGAATTCTTTCCCATTCTTGCTTGATGTACAGATTAAGTTGTTCAACAGTCTCCCTTCTCATATTTTAGCCTTCATAATGCACCACACATTTTCAATGTCTGGACTACAGGCAGGCCAGTCTAGTACCCGCACTCTTTTACTATGAAGCCACGTTGATGTAATAAGCAGGGGCGTCCATGATATTGTTGCTTGGATGGCAACATATGTTGCTCCAAAAGCTGTATGTACCTTTCAGCATTAATGGTGCCTTCACAGATGTGTAAGTTACCCATGTCTTGGGCACTAATACACCCCCATACCATCACACATGCTGCCTTTTACACTTTGCGCCTAGAACAATCCGGATGGTTCTTTTCCTCTTTGGTCCGGCGGACACGACGTCAACAGTTTCCAAAAACAATTTGAAATGTGGACTCGTCAGACCACAGAACACTTTTCCACTTTGTATCAGTCCCTCTTAGATGAACTCGGGCCTGATAAGCCTTTCTGGGTGTTGTTGATAAAAGGCTTTAGTTTTGCATAGTAGAGTTATAACTTGCACTTACAGATGTAGCGACCAACTGTAGTTACTGACAGTGGGTTTGTGAAGTGTTTCTGAGCCCATGTGGTGATATCCTATACACACTGATGTCACTTTTTGATGCCTGAGGGATGGAAGGTCACGGGCATTCAATGTTGGTTTCCGGCCATGCCGCTTACTTGCAGTGATTTCTCCAGATTCTCTGAACACTTTGATGATATTACGGAGCGTAGATGGTGAAATCCCTAAATTCCTTGCAATAGCTGGTTGAGAAATGTTGTTCTTTAACAATTTGCTCAGGCATTTGTTGACAAAGTGGTGACCCTCGACCCCGTCCTTGTTTGTGAATGACTGAGCATTTCATGGAAGCTGCTTTTATACCCAATCATGGCACCCACCTGTTCCCAATTAGCCTGTTCACCCGTGGGGTGTTCCGAATAAGCCTTTGATGAGCACTCCTCAACTTTATCACTCTTTTTTGCCACTTGTGCCAGCTTTTTTGAAAAAATGTTTGCAGGCATCCAATTCCAAATGAGCTAATATTTGCAAAAAATAACAACGTTTTCCAATTGGAACGTGAAATATCTTGTCTTTGCAGTCTATTCAATTGAATATAAGTTGAAAATAATTTGTTGTATCCTCTTTTTATTTACCATTTACACAACGTGACTACTTCACTGCTTTTTGGGTGTGTACAAATTGTTTAGAGTTGTAATTATTATACTTATTACACACCAGCTGTTTGATTGTAATGTGCATCTTAGTTGTAGTTATTTTGACCAAACTGTAGAGGTGTTGAAATCGCCATGTCAAATTGCTAATGCTAATCGGTAGCATGTATATGGCACATTCAATGTAATTAGCATCAAGCTAGCACATTTTAATAAGTGGAGCCCTACTTTTGAGTGCTGTCCCTCAGGAGTCTTTGCTTTGTCGCCATGGAAAATGACAACGTGACATAAAAGTACGCCTGTTTGTTTGCCAAGTGCTAGCCTGCAAGCGGGCGTGCTGTAACGTGCAACTTAAGTATCAAAATATGGTTGTGGGAGTCGCTTCCTAGCGGTTCCCGCTGATCACACACGTCACAGGAGACCGGCGTCCAGAGTTGAACACAGTTTTAATAAACATCAATAGTTTTTCGCTATTTGACTTTTCAGTCCCACAAAAGTCTCTCCAAGTCCTTCCTCCTCCTGCTGTTCCTGACCGCTACTTTTAAAGACAACAGGTGATTAGACAACTAATCACCTGTTCAGCTGTGTTTCCAAGCCGGCCCTGATACGCCCCTGTCTGTCAGCGCGCTGTCCTCAGCACCCTGGACAGAGACGGTGACCTTAGCTCCCGCAGGCAGCGCTGGCCACGCCTCCCTCCACAATGGTATTTCTTGATTTGATGTAAGTCAGTACCTGGTTTAGATACCTCTGCAAACTCCCATACAAGTACATAATTCGTTACTCATCCAAAGTGTGTAAGTTACCCATGTCTTGGGCACTAATACACCCCCATACCATCACACATGCTGACTTTTACACTTTTCGCCTATAACAATCCGGATGGTTCTTTTCCTCTTTGGTCCGGAAGACACGACGTCCACAGTTTCCAAAAACAATTAGAAATGTGGACTCGTCAGACCACAGAACACTTTTCCACTTTGTATCAGTCCAACTTAGATGAGCTCAGGCCCAGCGAAGCCGACGGCGTTTCTGGGTGTTGTTGATAAACGGTTTTCGCCCTGCATAGGAGAGTTTTAACTTGCACTTACAGATGTAGCGACCAACTGTAGTTACTGACAGTGGGTTTCTGAAGTGTTCCTGAGTCCATGTGGTGATATCCTTTACACACTGATGTGACTTGTTGATGCAGTACAGCCTGAGGGATGGAAGGTCACGGGCTTAGCTGCTTACGTGCAGTGATTTCTCCAGATTCTCTGAACCCTTTGATGATATTACGGAGCGTAGATGGTGACATTTTTAAGTTAAGTTAAGTTTTTAAATGAGCGTAAGTCTTAAACTATAGAAAGTATTTCAATGGTTGAAATCTGCACTTTTGAGAGTTGTAGGAGTTATTAGGGTCATCTAGGTCACAGCCGCTCAGACCAGGAACAAAGCAGAGTGGGCGGGGCTTGTTTACAGAGCAGCCAGCCCCAAACGCCTGAGTCAGAAACAGATGCGGAAGCAGATTTGTACGTGATAATATATCATATTGTAGGTGTTTATTACACTTTGCATTCATATTTTGCTGTTTGTTGCATTTTTGTTGTGTTTTGCTTGGTCTGAGAAGTAAAATATGTAGTATATATTATTGTGTACAGGAGGAGAGTAAACGGCACAGACCACGAGGGAGCAGGGTAGCTCTATGTTTAATTATATATATTGTGGCACCTGATTCTCACCAAGACACAGGATTGGGTTTGCAGAAATCCGAAAGGGGCATTTATTGCACAAGTCTTTGTAGGAAGTGCAGGGTGTGGAAGTATCAAACTTAAAGTGTCCATTAACAAACATTAATATCTCCCATCCGGGGCTCTCAATCCTTCACACAGCACACTTCTATATATGTCGTAGGTAATTGCCTATAAAACAATAGAAACACAACATAAGTAAAAACATTTCACTAGCAATGACTTTTGGTATTAGTGTTCCTGGAAAAAAAGGCACCAAACATCCATACTGTACAGCTAAACGTGTATACATCATTTATACACACATACACATTGGCCCCTCCCCCATACACATTTTTTTTCTCAATGTGGCCCCCGAGTCAAAATATATGCCCAGCAGTTTTCTCCGGACTATAAGGCGCACTTAAAATACTTTTTTCCCCTCAAAACTCGACAGTGCGCCTTATAACTCGGTGCGCCTAATGTACGGAATACGTTTGATTCAGCTTACCCACCTCGAAGCTATTTTATGTGGTACATGGTGTAATGATAAGTGTGACCAGTAGATGGCAGTCACACATAAGAGATACATGTAGACTGCAATATTATGACAGTCCCACATAATATATACGTATAGACTGCAATATGACGGCAGTCACACATAAGAGATATGTGTAGACTGCAATATGATGGCAGTCACACATAAGAGAAACGTGTAGACTGCAATATGATGGCAGTCAAACATAAGAGATACGTGTAGACTGCAATATGATGGCAGTCAAACATAAGAGATACGTGTAAACTGCAATATGATGGCAGTCAAACATAAGAGATACGTGTAGACTGCAATATGATGGCAGTCAAACATAAGAGATACATCTAGACTGCAATATGATGGCAGTCACACATAATATATATGTGTAGACTGCAATATGATGGCTGTCACACATAAGAGATACGTGTAGACTGCAATATGATGGCAGTCACACATAAGAGAAATGTGTAGACTGCAATATGATGGCAGTCACACATAAGATATATGTGTAGACTGCAATATGATGGCAGTCACACATAAGAGATACGTGGAGACTGCAATATGATGGCAGTCACACATAAGAGATACGTGTAGACTGCAATATGATGGCAGTCACACATAAGATATACGTGTAGACTGCAATATGATGGCAGTCACACATAAGATATATGTGTAGACTGCAATATGATGGCAGTCACACATAAGAGATACGTGGAGACTGCAATATGATGGCAGTCACACATAAGAGATACATGCAGACTGCAATAGGATGGTAAGCACACATAAGATATACGTGTAGACTGCAATATGATGGCAATCACACATAAGAGAAATGTGTAGACTGCAATATGATGGCAGTCACACATAAGAGATATGTGTAGACTGCAATATGATGGCAGTCCCACATAAGAGATATGTGTAGACTGCAATATGATGGCAGTCACACATAAGAGATACGTGTAGACTGCAATATGATGGCAGTCACACATAAGAGATACGTGTAGACTGCAATATGATGGCAGTCACACATAAGAGATACGTGTAGACTGCAATATGATGGCAGTCACAAATAAGAGATACGTGTAGACTGCAATATGATGGCAGTCACACATAAGAGATACGTGTAGACTGCAATATGATGGCAGTCACACATAAGAGATACGTGTAGACTGCAATATGATGGCAGTCACACATAAGAGATACGTGGAGACTGCAATATGATGGCAGTCACACATAAGAGATACGTGTAGACTGCAATATGATGGCAGTCACGCATAATATATACGTGCAGACTGCAATATGATGGCAGTCACACATAAGAGATATGTGTAGACTGCAATATGATGGCAGTCACACATAAGAGATACGTGTAGACTGCAATATGATGGCAGTCACACATAAGAGATACATGGAGACTGCAATATGATGGCAGTCACACATAAGAGATATGTGTAGACTGCAAAATGATGGCAGTCACACATAAGATATACGTGTAGACTGCAATGTGATGGCAGTCACACATAAGAGATACGTGGAGACTGCAATATGATGGCAGTCACACATAAGAGATACGTGTAGACTGCAATATGATGGCAGTCACACATAAGATATACGTGTAGACTGCAATATGATGGCAGTCACACATAAGAGATATGTGTAGACTGCAATATGATGGCAGTCACACATAAGAGATACGTGTAGACTGCAATATGATGGCAGTCACACATAAGAGATACATGTAGACTGCAATATGACTCAAGTAAACAACACCAACATTTTATATGTTCCATTGAAAATATATAACACTACACACGGCGCTCAAATATCCATCAAAATGTTTTAGTAGGACTTTGGTAAGCTATGAAGCCACACCGCTTGATGGATTGTACTGTGCTTCAACATAGGAGTATTATTATGGTGTGTGTATAAGGTAAGACATATTATCCCGCGTTTTGTTTCGCAATTTTATGCAAAAGCAACTTTTCTTACTTTCTGGTACCTGATGATCTGTATTTGGGATCTGCATGAGTCCTGAAAATGTGTGTGCGTCCGCCTTTGTAGTCCATGTCGATAATCTTCTTCTTTTTCTCTATCTTCTTGTTGTGTGACATTCATCCTCCACTGTTGCCATTTCTAATATAAAGTACTGTAAAGTTATTTATTATATCTGTCAGTTTACTCGCCAAGAAAGCACTAAAACATACCGGTGTAGTGAGTTTACATTATTCACCCAAGCAACTTTAGTTATTAGAGAGTTCCGGTTCCGGACGGTTTTTCACGGGACACATTTCGGGCGTTGTTGTTGCACTAATGAGCCACGGATGAGGAGATGCTGCTCCGTTATTGATTGAAGTAAAGTCTGATTGTCATTAAAATAGTTACCAGCATTACATGGTATGTAGACCACAAGGAAGTATTTTACATTTACAAAAAAAATAATATCTAAAGCTGCAAGCAGCGATGGACGGGACCGACTTTGAAGGCTCATAAAATCCAAACCGGAGCAGTAATTAAAACTCTTTCATCAACTTTTAATCAGAAGGGTTCAATCTCTCTCTTGTGCTAATTTGAAGCCGACACGACAAACGCGCTCAGAGGAGATAATGTTTGAGAAAAGGTGACTGTTTTTACTCAACTTTTGTTTTGAAGGGGGAATTGCGAACTTCCTGTTGATTTTTGCTGGGGGTTGTCAGTGTATGAAATATAGGTCTAAGTGAGACCTACATAGAGGTTTTTGTTTCATGTCTCTACGACATTCCTACTGGGAGTTACAGGCAGTTTTGTCTGTGTTTTCTTCCTAGGGGGCGCTAGAGCGCAATTTTGAGTTTTGGGGTTTGCAAATTTTCGCCAGTCCTGATGTGTGTGTCCAATTTGGTGAGTTCTGAAGCATGTTAAGGGGGTCAAATTACAGCTCAAAGAGGCGGCGGTATAATAATAAAATGCTAGAGATTTAATAGGGTCTTCTGTCCCAAAGGGACTCGGTCCCTAATAATATGACTCCTTTAAAGCTCCCTATAATCCAGTGCGCCTTATATATGAAAACAGATCAAAAATAGACCATTCATCGGCAGTTTCCCAGGGAGCATTGAGGAAAAGCAAAAAAGTCTCCACGACTAAACACATGTGTTTGATGTGGACTGACTGCCAGCACAAAGGTGATGACAAACGAGCGCGCCCTTCAACGACCCCGCCGGCGGCAGAGAGGATGCCCGCCCGTGTCGCAGCAATTGGCGGAATAATCATTACCGCTGGGAATGAATAAAGTGGCAAATTGTCTGCCTGCGTGCGGGTCACAGCGTGAGCGGCGGTGTGACGTCAGACAGCGCAATCAGCCTGAGTTTGTTTAGGACAATGTCGCTCCCAGACAGCGTAATTGAGCACGCTTTATTACCGGTTCTGTTTTAATATAAATGGGGAGAAATTATGTTTGTGATTTGTTGCCGCGTGCAGACGAGTATCTTGCATCTGAGACATAACAACCTCAGGCTATCACCGCCTAAAACCGCTCTTTAAAATTGTATCCTGACTGTTTGTTTTTATAGCAATAGCCTGCAGGACGGAGGCTTTCACGCTTTGTGCTCGCCAAGAACTATTGATGGAGGCTTCAGTTTCTACCCATACATGTCTTCTTTGCTGTCAACCCTTAAAGAGTACATTGTATTATTATTATTATACTAAATATGAAATAGTATGTACATATATATATATATATATATGTATATATATATGCATAAGCTAAACAGGCTTGTAGGGATGATATAGCCTCTGTGTTTTTTTCTGAGCTAACGTATATATATATATATATATATATATATATATATATATATATATATATATATATATATATATATATATATATATATATATATATATATATAAAAATATATATATATATATATATATATATATATATATGCATAAGCTAAACAGGCTTGTAGGGATGATATAGCCTCTGTGTTTTTTTCTGAGCTAACATATATATATATATATATATATATATATATATATATATATATATATATATATATATATATATATATATATATATATATATATATATATATATATATATATATATATATGCATAAGCTAAACAGGCTTGTAGGGATGATATAGCCTCTGTGTTTTTTTCTGAGCTAATGTATATATATATATATATATATATATATGTATATATATATATATATATATATATATATATATATATATATATATATATATATATATATATGTATATATATGTATATATATATACATATATATGTATATATATGTATATATTTATGTATATATATGTATATATTTATGTATATATATATTTATGTATATATATATATATATATATATATATATATATATATATATATATATATATATATATATATGTATATATATATATATATATATATATATATATATATATATATATATATATGTATATATATATATATATATATATATATATATATATATATATATATATATATATACATATATATATATATATATATATATATATATATATATATATATATATATATATATATATATATATATACATATATATATATATATATATATATATATATATATATATATATATATATATATATATATATATATATATATATATATAAGCTAAACAGGCTTGTAGGGATGATAAAGCCTCTGTGTTTTTTTCTGAGCTAACATATATATATATATATATATATATATATATATATATATATATATATATATATATATATATATATATATATATATATATATATATATACATAAATAAACACGCTCCTCAAAATAAACGCGCATGGGTCAAAGGTTGAGTGAGGGTGACATCAAAAAGTGCCAGCGAGGACAATTCTATGTGGGCGTCCGACATCCGCCAAAATTGCCGCCTCTCCACCGCACGTGCCCTCATAGCGCTCCATTGGTGTTTTGCAGGTGAGACGGGCCACACCGACCCGTGCCAGCTCAAGTACTGCGGCCCCGGCCGCCGCTGCGCCGTCAACCAGGCCACAGGCCGGGGAGAGTGCGGCTGCCCGGACCGCTGCAAGGAGCGCTACAAGCCCGTGTGCGGCTCGGACGGGAAGCTCTACTCCAACCACTGCCAGCTGCACCGCGCCGCCTGCTCGCAGCGCCGCAGGATCGCCATCGTGCACGGCCAGGACTGCTTCTACAAAGGTAGGCCCCCCCCGTGGCATTTACCTCATGGCGGTCTGCATGTTTATGATGCTGATCCGGTCCGTTGTAGCCCGGAGGACCGGATTCTAGCAGGATTTAGTTCTACACTTCCATGTCATCCAACACTTCCAGAAATAAACTCATTTTTACGCCAAACCTAAATTAGCTCTCCTGTAAATACTGTAGTACGACACAACTATGAATAACTTTACACTACTTTATAAATACTGTAAATACTGTAGTACGACACAACTATGAAGAACTTTACACTACTTTATAAATACTGTAAATACTGTAGTACGACACAACTATGAAGAACTTTACACTACTTTATAAATACTGTAAATACTGTAGTACGACACAACTATGAAGAACTTTACACTACTTTATAAATACTGTAAATACTGTAGTACGACACAACTATGAAAAACTTTACACTACTTTATAAATACTGTAAATACTGTAGTACGACACAACTATGAAGAACTTTACACTACTTTATAAATACTGTAAATACTGTAGTACGACACAACTATGAAAAACTTTACACTACTTTATAAATACTGTAAATACTGTAGTACGACACAACTATGAAGAACTTTACACTACTTTATAAATACTGTAAATACTGTAGTACGACACAACTACGAAGAACTTTACACTGCTTTATAAATACTGTAAATACTGTAGTACGACACAACTATGAAGAACTTTACACTACTTTATAAATACTGTAAATACTGTAGTACGACACAACTATGAAGAACTTTACACTACTTTATAAATACTGTAAATACTGTAGTACGACACAACTATGAAGAACTTTACACTACTTTATAAATACTGTAAATACTGTAGTACGACACAACTATGAAAAACTTTACACTACTTTATAAATACTGTAAATACTGTAGTACGACACAACTATGAAGAACGTTACACTACTTTATAAATACTGTAAATACTGTAGTACGACACAACTATGAAGGACTTTACACTACTTTATAAATACTGTAATTACTGTAGTACGACACAACTATGAAGAACTTTACACTACTTTATAAATACTGTAAATACTGTAGTACGACACAACTATGAAAAACTTTACACTACTTTATAAATACTGTAAATACTGTAGTACGACACAACTATGAAGAACGTTACACTACTTTATAAATACTGTAAATACTGTAGTACGACACAACTATGAATAACTTTACAGTAATTTATAAATACTGTAAATACTGTAGTACGACACAACTATGAAGAACTTTACACTAATTTATAAATACTGTAAATACTGTAGTACGACACAACTATGAAGAACGTTACACTACTTTATAAATACTGTAAATACTGTAGTACGACACAACTATGAAGAACTTTATACTACTTTATAAATACTGTAAATACTGTAGTACGACACAACTATGAATAACTTTACAGTAATTTATAAATACTGTAAATACTGTAGTACGACACAACTATGAAGAACTTTACACTAATTTATAAATACTGTAAATACTGTAGTACGACACAACTACGAATAACTTTACACTACTTTATAAATACTGTAAATATTGTAATATGACACAACTACGAATAACTGTACACTACTTTATAAATACTGTAAATACTGTAGTACGACACAACTACGAATAACTTTACACTAATTTATAAATACTGTAAATACTGTAGTACGACACAACTATGAAGAACTTTATAATACTTTATAAATACTGTAAATACTGTAGTACGACACAACTATGAATAACTTTACACTACTTTATAAATACTGTAAATACTGTAGTATGACACAACTATGAAGAACTTTATACTACTTTATAAATACTGTAGTACGACACAACTATGAAGGACTTTACACTACTTTATAAATACTGTAAATACTGTAGTACGACACAACTATGAACAACTTTACACTACTTTATAAATACTGTAGTACGACACAACTATGAAAAACTTTACACTGCTTTATAAATACTGTAAATACTGTAGTATGACACAACTATGAAGAACTTTACACTACTTTATAAATACTGTAAATATTGTAGTACGACACAACTATGAAGAACTTTACACTACTTTATAAATACTGTAAATACTGTAGTACGACACAACTATGAAGAACTTTGCACTACTTTATAAATACTGTAAATACTGTAGTACGACACAACTACGAATAAATTTACACTACTTTATAAATACTGTAAATACTGTAGTACGACACAACTATGAAGAACTTTACACTAATTTATAAATACTGTAAATACTGTAGTACGACACAACTATGAAGAACTTTACACTAATTTATAAGTACTGTAAATACTGTAGTACGACACCACTATGAAGGACTTTACACTACTTTATAAATACTGTAAATACTGTAGTACGACACAACTATGAAGAACTTTACACTAATTTATAAATACTGTAAATACTGTAGTACGACACAACTATGAAGAACTTTACACTACTTTATAACTACTGTAAATACTGTAGTACGACACAACTATGAAGAACTTTACACTACTTTATAAATACTGTAAATACTGTAGTACGACACAACTATGAAGAACTTTACACTACTTTATAAATACTGTAAATACTGTAGTAAGACACAACTATGAAGAACTTTACACTACTTTATAAATACTGTAGTACGACACAACTATGAAAAACTTTACACTACTTTATAAATACTGTAGTACGACACAACTATGAAGGACTTTACACTACTTTATAAATACTGTAAATACTGTAGTACGACACAACTATGAAGGACTTTACACTACTTTATAAATACTGTAGTACGACACAACTATGAAAAACTTTACACTGCTTTATAAATACTGTAAATACTGTAGTACGACACAACTATGAAGAACTTTACACTACTTTATAAATACTGTAAATACTGTAGTACGACACAACTATGAAGAACTTTACACTTCTTTATAAATACTGTAAATACTGTAGTACGACACAACTATGAAAAACTTTACACTACTTTATAAATACTGTAAATACTGTAGTACGACACAACTATGAAGAACTTTACACTACTTTATAAATACTGTAAATACTGTAGTATGACACAACTATGAAGAACTTTACACTAATTTATAAATACTGTAAATACTGTAGTACGACACAACTATGAAAGACTTTACACTACTTTATAAATACTGTAAATACTGTAGTACGACACAACTATGAAGAACTTTACACTACTTTATAAATACTGTAAATACTGTAGTACGACACAACTATGAAGAACTTTACACTACTTTATAAATACTGTAAATACTGTAGTACGACACAACTACGAACAACTTTACACTACTTTATAAATACTGTAAATACTGTAGTACGACACAACTATGAAGAACTTTACACTAATTTATAAATACTGTAAATACTGTAGTACGACACAACTATGAAGAACTTTACACTACTTTATAACTACTGTAAATACTGTAGTACGACACAACTATGAAGAACTTTACACTACTTTATAAATACTGTAAATACTGTAGTACGACAAAACTATGAAGAACTTTACACTACTTTATAAATACTGTAAATACTGTAGTAAGACACAACTATGAAGAACTTTACACTACTTTATAAATACTGTAGTACGACACAACTATGAAAAACTTTACACTACTTTATAAATACTGTAGTACGACACAACTATGAAGGACTTTACACTACTTTATAAATACTGTAAATACTGTAGTACGACACAACTATGAAGGACTTTACACTACTTTATAAATACTGTAGTACGACACAACTATGAAAAACTTTACACTGCTTTATAAATACTGTAAATACTGTAGTACGACACAACTATGAAGAACTTTACACTACTTTATAAATACTGTAAATACTGTAGTACGACACAACTATGAAGAACTTTACACTTCTTTATAAATACTGTAAATACTGTAGTACGACACAACTATGAAAAACTTTACACTACTTTATAAATACTGTAAATACTGTAGTACGACACAACTATGAAGAACTTTACACTACTTTATAAATACTGTAAATACTGTAGTATGACACAACTATGAAGAACTTTACACTAATTTATAAATACTGTAAATACTGTAGTACGACACAACTATGAAAGACTTTACACTACTTTATAAATACTGTAAATACTGTAGTACGACACAACTATGAAGAACTTTACACTACTTTATAAATACTGTAAATACTGTAGTACGACACAACTATGAAGAACTTTACACTACTTTATAAATACTGTAAATACTGTAGTACGACACAACTACGAACAACTTTACACTACTTTATAAATACTGTAAATACTGTAGTACGACACAGCTATGAAAAACTTTACACTAATTTATAAATACTGTAAATACTGTAGTACGACACAACTACGAATAATTTTACATTACCTTATAAATACTGTAAATACTGTAGTACGACACAACTATGAATAACTTTATACTACTTTATAAATACTGTCAATACTGTAGTACGACACAACTACGAAGAACTTTACATTACTTTATAAATACTGTAAATACTGTAGTACGACACAACTATGAAGAACTTTATACTACTTTATAAATACTGTAAATACTGTAGTACGACACAACTATGAAGAACTTTACACTACTTTATAAATACTGTAAATACTGTATTACGACACATCTATGAAGAACTTTACACTACTTTATAAATACTGTAAATACTGTAGTACGACACAACTATGAAGAACTTTACACTACTTTATAAATACTGTAAATACTGTAGTACGACACAACTATGAATAACTTTATACTACTTTATAAATACTGTATATACTGTAGTACGACACAACTATGAAGAACTTTACACTACTGTAGTACGACACAACTATGAAGAACTTTACACTACTTTATAAATACTGTAAATACTGTAATACGACACAACTTTGAAGGACTTTACACTACTTTATAAATACTGTAAATACTGTAGTACGACACAACTACGAATAACTTTACACTACTTTATAAATACTGTAAATACTGTAGTACGACACAACTATGAAGAACTTTACACTACTTTATAAATACTGTAAATACTGTAGTACGACGCAACTATGAAGAACTTTACACTACTTTATAAATACTGTAAGTACTGTAGTACGACACAACTATGAAGAACTTTACACTACTTTATAAATACTGTAAATACTGTAGTACGACGCAACTATGAAGAACTTTACACTACTTTATAAATACTGTAAATACTGTAGTACGACACAACTATGAAGAACTTTACACTACTTTATAAATACTGTAAATACTGTAGTACGACACAACTATGAAGGACTTTACACTACTTTATAAATACTGTAAATACTGTAGTATGACACAACTATGAAGAACTTTACACTACTTTATAAATACTGTAGTACGACACAACTATGAAAAACTTTACACTACTTTATAAATACTGTAGTACGACACAACTATGAAGGACTTTACACTACTTTATATATACTGTAAATACTGTAGTACGACACAACTATGAAGAACTTTACACTACTTTATAAATACTGTAGTACGACACAACTATGAAAAACTTTACACTGCTTTATAAATACTGTAAATACTGTAGTATGACACAACTATAAAGAACTTTACACTACTTTATAAATACTGTAAATACTGTAGTACGACACAACTATGAAGAACTTTACACTACTTTATAAATACTGTAAATACTGTAGTACGACACAACTATGAAGAACTTTACACTACTTTATAAATACTGTAAATACTGTAGTACGACACAACTATGAAGGACTTTACACTACTTTATAAATACTGTAAATACTGTAGTACGACACAACTATGAAGAACTTTACACTACTTTATAAATACTGTAAATACTGTAGTACGACACAACTATGAATAACTTTACACTACTTTATAAATACTGTAAATACTGTAGTACGACACAACTATGAAGAACTATATAATACTTTATAAATACTGTAAATACTGTAGTACGACACAACTATGAAGAACTTTACACTACTTTATAAATACTGTAAATACTGTAGTAAGACACAACTATGAAGAACTTTACACTACTTTATAAATACTGTAGTACGACACAACTATGAAAAACTTTACACTACTTTATAAATACTGTAGTACGACACAACTATGAAGGACTTTACACTACTTTATAAATACTATAGTACGACACAACTATGAAGGACTTTACACTACTTTATATATACTGTAAATACTGTAGTACGACACAACTATGAAGAACTTTACACTACTTTATAAATACTGTAGTACGACACAACTATGAAAAACTTTACACTGCTTCATAAATACTGTAAATACTGTAGTATGACACAACTATGAAGAACTTTACACTACTTTATAAATACTGTAAATACTGTAGTACGACACAACTATGAAGAACTTTACACTACTTTATAAATACTGTAAATACTGTAGTACGACACAACTATGAAGAACTTTACACTACTTTATAAATACTGTAAATACTGTAGTACGACACAACTATGAAGGACTTTACACTACTTTATAAATACTGTAAATACTGTAGTACGACACAACTATGAAGAACTTTACACTACTTTATAAATACTGTAAATACTGTAGTGCGACACAACTATGAATAACTTTACACTACTTTATAAATACTGTAAATACTGTAGTACGACACAACTATGAAGAACTATATAATACTTTATAAATACTGTAAATACTGTAGTACGACACAACTATGAAGAACTTTACACTACTTTATAAATACTGTAAATACTGTAGTAAGACACAACTATGAAGAACTTTACACTACTTTATAAATACTGTAGTACGACACAACTATGAAAAACTTTACACTACTTTATAAATACTGTAGTACGACACAACTATGAAGGACTTTACACTACTTTATAAATACTGTAAATACTGTAGTACGACACAACTATGAAGGACTTTACACTACTTTATAAATACTGTAGTACGACACAACTATGAAAAACTTTACACTGCTTTATAAATACTGTAAATACTGTAGTACGACACAACTATGAAGAACTTTACACTACTTTATAAATACTGTAAATACTGTAGTACGACACAACTATGAAGAACTTTACACTACTTTATAAATACTGTAAATACTGTACTACGACACAACTATGAAGAACTTTACACTACTTTATAAATACTGTAAATACTGTAGTACGACACAACTATGAAGAAATTTACACTACTTTATAAATACTGTAAATACTGCAGTACGACACAACTATGAAGAACTTTACACTACTTTATAAATACTGTAAATACTGTAGTACGACACAACTATGAAGAACTTTACACTACTTTATAAATACTCTAGTACGACACAACTATGAAAAACTTTACACTACTTTATAAATACTGCAAATACTGTAGTACGACACAACTATGAAGAACTTTACACTACTTTATAAATACTGTTAATACTGTAGTACGACACAACTATGAAGAACTTTACACTACTTTATAAATACTGTAAATACTGTAGTACGACACAACTATGAACAACTTTACACTACTTTATAAATACTGTAAATACTGTAGTACGACACAACTATGAAGAACTTTACACTACTTTATAAATACTGTAAATACTGTAGTAAGACACAACTATGAAGAACTTTACACTACTTTATAAATACTGTAGTACGACACAACTATGAAAAACTTTACACTACTTTATAAATACTGTAGTACGACACAACTATGAAGGACTTTACACTACTTTATAAATACTGTAAATACTGTAGTACGACACAACTATGAAGGACTTTACACTACTTTATAAATACTGTAGTACGACACAACTATGAAAAACTTTACACTGCTTTATAAATACTGTAAATACTGTAGTACGACACAACTATGAAGAACTTTACACTACTTTATAAATACTGTAAATACCGTAATTTCCGGACTATAAGCCGCACCTGACTATAAGCCGCACCAGCTAAATTTAGGGGAAAATACAGATTGCTCCATATATAAGCCGCACCCGACTATAAGCCGCAGGGTTTTGATGTGTAATTACCGTAGTATATAGGGGTTCCTGCTACCACGGAGGGGATTGTCGGGACAGAGATGACTGTTTGGGAACGCAAAGCGTCCCATTTATTAACAATAAATCTTTCAATCATTCAATCAAACTTTCACATCTTTGACATGGCGAACAGCATTCGTGCAGAGTACAAATAATACAACGCTGCAAAGTAATACAAAGTGCTCGCCTGTACGTTATCAAAATAACCAGCCTACCGGTATATGAAAAGTCAGTCTTTAATCATTGTGTCATCGTCTTCCTCCTGCGTACTAAAACCACCGAAATCCTCTTCGTCGGTGTCGGAGAAGAACAGGCCGTATATAAGCCGCACCCTTGTATAAGCCGCAGGGACCAGAACGAGGGGAAAAAGTAGCGGCTTATAGTCCGGAAATTACGGTACTGTACTACGACACAACTATGAAGAACTTTACACTACTTTATAAATACTGTAAATACTGTAGTACGACACAACTATGAAGAAATTTACACTACTTTATAAATACTGTAAATACTGCAGTACGACACAACTATGAAGAACTTTACACTACTTTATAAATACTGTAAATACTGTAGTACGACACAACTATGAAGAACTTTACACTACTTTATAAATACTGTAGTACGACACAACTATGAAAAACTTTACACTACTTTATAAATACTGCAAATACTGTAGTACGACACAACTATGAAGAACTTTACACTACTTTATAAATACTGTTAATACTGTAGTACGACACAACTATGAAGAACTTTACACTACTTTATAAATACTGTAAATACTGTAGTACGACACAACTATGAACAACTTTACACTACTTTATAAATACTGTAAATACTGTAGTATGACACAACTATGAACAACTTTACACTACTTTATAAATACTGTAGATACTGTAGTACGACACAACTATGAAGAACTTTACACTACTTTATAAATACTGTAAATACTGTAGTACAACACAACTATGAAGAACTTTACACTACTTTATAAATACTTTAAATACTGTAGTACGACACAACTATGAAGAACTTTACACTACTTTATAAATACTGTAAATACTGTAGTACGACACAACTATGAACAACTTTACACTACTTTATATTAGAAATGGCAACAGCACATAACAAGAAGATAGAGAAAAGAAGAAGCTTTTCCACTGCGGTATCGGCACGGACTACAGTGCACACATTTTCAGGACTTATGCAGATCTCCAATACAGATCAGCAGGTACCAGAAGGGAAGGAAAGTTGCTTTTGCATGAAATTGTGAAACAAGACGCCAGATTATATGTTTTACCTTATACACACACCATAATAATACTCCTAGGTTGAAGCACAGTACGTCTGACTATGGTAGCCTTAATGCACCGATAACCCCTCAATCGGCGCAGCTTCATAGTTTACCAAAGTCGTGCTAAAACATTTTGACAGAAGGTAAGAAAAGTTGGTTCTGCAAAATATTGTGAAACAAAACGCCAAATAAGATGTGTGCTAAAGGGTGCCCTTTTGCGGTCCTTACCATAGTAATACTTATTTTGTTTTTACACAGAATTTTTTGACACAATTTTTTAATAAAATTAATTTTTATACACTGAACTTTTTTACCCTGAATTTTTATACACAGTTTTTTTTTTACACTAAATGTTTTTACGCAACATTTTTTATACACTGAACTTTTTTACCCTACATTTTTATACACTGATTTTGTTTTTACACAGAATTTTTTTTACACAATTTTTTTTATTAAATTAAATTTTATACACTGAACTTTTTGACCCTGAATTTTTATACACTGTTTTTTCTTACTCTAAATTTTTTTACACAACATTTTTTATACACTCAACTTTTTTACCCTGAATTTTTATACACTTATTTTGTTTTTACACTGAATTTTTTTACACAAAGTTTTCATAAAATGCATTTTCATACACTGAACTTTTTTACCCTGAATTTTTATACACAATTTTTTTTTTTTACACTAAATGTTTTTACGCAACATTTTTTATACACTGAACTTTTTTACCCTACATATTAATACTCTGAATTTTTATACACTGAACTTTTTTACCCTGAATGTTTATACACTGATTTTGTTTTTACACGGAATTTTTTTTACACAAAATGTTATAAAATACATTTTTATACACTGAACTTTTTTACCCTGAATTTTTATACACTGATTTTGTTTTTACACTGAATTTTTTTACACATTTTTTTTATAAAATGAATTTTTATACACTGAACTTTTTGACCCTGAATTTTTATAAACTGTTTTTTTACACTGTTTTTTTTTACACAACATTTTTTATACACTGAACTTTTTTACCTTACATTTTTATACTCTGAATTTTTATACACTGAACTTTTTTATCCTGAATGTTTACACTGATTTTGTTCTTACACAGAATTTTTTCTACACTAAATTTTTATAAAATGAATTTTTATACACTGTTTTTTTTACACTGTTTTTTTTTTTTGCACAAAATTTTTTTACACAACATTTTTTATACACTGAACTTTTTTACCCTACATATTAATACTCTGAATTTTTATACACTGAACTTTTTTACCCTGAATGTTTATACACTGATTTTGTTTTTACACGGAATTTTTTTTACACAAAATTTTATAAAATACATTTTTATACACTGAACATTTTTACCCTGAATTTTTATACACTGATTTAGTTTTTACACTGCATTTTTTTACACATTTTTTTTATAAAATGAATTTTTATACACTGAATTTTTTGACCCTGAATTTTTATAAACTGTTTTTTTACACTGTTTTTTTTTTACACAACATTTTTTATACACTGAACTTTTTTACCATACATTTTTATACTCTGAATTTTTATACACTGAACTTTTTTATCCTGAATGTTTACACTAATTTTGTTCTTACATATAATTTTTTCTACACTACATTTTTATAAAATTAATTTTTATACACTGTTTTTTTTTTTTTTTGTACTAAATTTTTTTACACAACATTTTTTATACACTGAACTTTTTTACCCTACATTTTTATACACTGATTTTGTTTTTACACTGAATTTTCTTACCCAGAATTTTTATGCACTGATTTTTTTTTACACTGAATTTGTTTATGCAAAATGTTTATACACTGATTTTTTTTTTATACACCAAATTTAAAACATTTTTAACACACGCATTTTGCTCACAATTTTTTTTCAATGAAATTGTCAGACGTAGAAAAAAAATCAGTTCACAAAATTCAAAATGCAATAAAATTCAGTGACATAAATTCAATGTCAACAAACGTTGAAAATAACCTCCATACCAGTACACTTAAACATGGTTTAAGGATGGCCGCAGTTTGACCCCGGAACAGACTATTTCCAGGAATCCAATAGTTTCTAAGCTTGAACGAGTGATGTTTGAGGTTCCAGTGCACAGTTGGAAGATTGTTGAGTGAATAAAAGAAGTGGTGCAGGCCTGGATGACTCAAGCAGACTCTTCTATTCCAACGCCAACATCACAGACGCCCAGCAAGGAGCTCGCCCGCTCCACTCCTCCGCCAAGCCCACAATTTGGCGGCGTCCCAAGCGCCGTTAAGAGGTCCTTTTGTAATCCGCTGCAAGTCGGAAGGTGAAGGCTGGCAGATAGGGAAAGTGCCAACCCGAGGATTTAGCGACTTATGGGGTGGATCAAGCGGCAACGCTCCGATAATGTTGATGATGTGATTTCACACGCCACATTTTGGAGAGTTTGCTGAAACAACACATTGTGGGGCGACTTTTTACGAGGCTATTAAAATAAGGTTGTATTACGACTGCAGACTGCAGACGCAGCACAAGACTGCTGCCACTCAAAAACATCATAAACTCTCCTTTATTGGTGTTAATTGGTTCCTGGGCCTGAATGCATTTCTGCAAAGTTATACATTTTATATCAAATAGTGTCATAACTACATCAAAAAAAAAAAAAAAAAGTATTACAAGTTTCTAAATAAGTGCTTTTTAACGTTATTAACAAGACTTTTACACTCATTTAATCCAACACTGTACAATAATAATGCTGCTTGAGGTTGAGCCAATCAGTGGACACGATACTAACCAACATGCCCTGGTTTTGTCTTGGTCTTATAGCGGCCGTTGGCATTTTTGTTTTTTTTTATTTAACCATTTTTATGCCTGGAAATCATGAACAGCATGCAATTGTTTAGGGCAAGCATCTGGAACACAAAATGTTAAAATAGCCAAATTTGACCAAAAACACAACGGAGAAATCTGTCTGGAGCCGCGGAAAAATAAACACTTTAAATAAGTGTTATTTATAATGAAGACAACACATGTTGAAAGTGTCCATATAAGTTATGTTAGCCTACTATCAAAATTACTTTACACGTCTTATATAAGTGTTATAATGAAGGCAACACATGATGTAAGTGTCTATATCAGTTATGTTAGCCTACTATCAAAATGACTTTAAAAGTCTTATATAAGTGTTATAATGAAGGCAACACATGATGTAAGTGTCTATATTAGCTATATTAGCCTACTATCAAAATGACTTTAAAAGTCTTATATAAGTGTTATAATGAAGGCAACACATGATGTGTCTATATTAGTTACAATAGCCTACTATCAAAATGACTTTAAAAGTCGTATATAAGTGTTATAATGAAGGCAACACATTATGTAAGTGTCTATATTAGCTTTATTAGCCTACTATCAAAATGACTTTAAAAGTCTTATATATGTGTTATAATGAAGGCAACACATTAAGAAAGTGTCTATATTAGCTTTATTAGCCTACTATCAAAATGACTTTAAAAGTCTTATATATGTGTTATAATGAAGGCAACACATGATGTAAGTGTCTATATTAGTTATATTAGCCTAGTATCAAAATTACTTTAAAAGTCTTATATAAGTGTTATAATGAAGGCAACACATGATGTGTCTATATTAGCTATATTAGCCTACTATCAAAATGACTTTAAAAGTCTTATATAAGTGTTATAATGAAGACAACACATGATGTAAGTGTCTATATTAGCTTTATTAGCCTACTATCAAAATGACTTTAAAAGTCTTATACAAGTGTTATATAGAAGACAACACATGATGTAAGTGTCTATATTAGTTATATTAGCCTACTATCAAAATGACTTTAAAAGTCTTATATAAGTGTTATAATGAAGGCAACACATGATGTAAGTGTCTATATTAGCTATATTAGCCTACTATCAAAATGACTTTAAAAGTCTTATATAAGTGTTATAATGAAGCCAACACATGATGTAAGTGTCTATATTAGCCTACTATCAAAATGACTTTAAAAGTCTTATATAAGTGTTATAATGAAGGCAACACATAAAGTAAGTGTCTATATTATCCTACTTTCAAAATTACTTTAAGAGTCTTATATAAGTGTTATAATGAAGACAACACATGATGTAAGTGTCTATATTAGCTATATTAGCCTACTATCAAAATGACTCTAAAGTCTTATTTGTGGGATCTGAGCCGAAGATGTTGTTGTGGCTTGTGCCGCCCTTTGAGACAGTCATGATTATAATAAACTTTGATTGATTGATATAAGTGTTATAATAAAAAGACGACACATGATGTAAGTGTCTATATTAGTTATATTAGCCTACTATCAAAATGACTTTAAAAGTCTAATATAAGTGTTATAATGAAGGCAACACATGATGTAAGTGTCTATATTAGCTATATTAGCGTACTATCAAAATGACTTTAAAAGTCTAATATAAGTGTTATAATGAAGGCAACACATGATGTAAGTGTCTATATTATCTATATTAGCCATCTATGCTCCGTAATATCATCAAAGGGTTCAGAGAATCTGGAGAAATCACTGCAGGTAAGCCATGATATTACCGCCGTTCAATGCCTCAGGCGGTACTGCATCAAAAAGCGACATCAGTGTGTAAAGGATATCACCACATGGGCTCAGGAACACTTCAGAAACCCACTGTCAGTAACTACAGTTGGTCGCTACATCTGTAAGTGCAAGTTACAACTCTACTATGCAAAGCCAAAGCCGTTTATCAACAACACCCAGAAACGCCGCCAGCTTCGTTAGGCTTGTGCTCGTCTAAGATGGACTGATGCAAAGTGGAAAAGTGTTCTGTGGTCTGACGAGTCCACATTTCAAATCGTTTTTGGAAACTGTGGACGTCGTGTCCTCCGGACCAAAGAGGAAAAGAACCATCCGGATTGTTCTAGGCGCAAAGTGTAAAAGGCAGCATGTGTGATGGTATGGGGGTGTATTAGTGCCCAAGACATGGGTAACTTACACATCTGTGAAGGCACCATTAATGCTGAAAGGTACATTTTGTAGATGAAGTCTTGATCAACATTGTGATTTCACACTTTCTAAGCATCCATTCCCAAATATAGCCTCTTCTAAATAATATATGCTAACACGACAGCAACTCTTTGAAGTGTTGATGGAATTTACATACGCAGCAGAGAATAAAATCCCCCGTGGCTCCTCATGTTTCCAGTAGCCCAAAGCACATGCATAAGCACATACATAAGCACATACATAAGCACATACATAAGTACATACATAAGTACATACATAAGCACATACATAAGTACATACATAAGTACATACATAAGTACATACATAAGTACATACATAAGCACATACATAAGTACATACACAAGTACATACATATGTACATGCATAAGCACATACATAAGTACATACATAAGTACATACAGTACATAAGCACATACATAAGCACATGCATAAGTACATACATAAGTAAATACATAAGCACATACATAAGTACATACATAAGTAACTACATAAGCACATACATAAGCACATACATAAGTACATACATAAGCACATACATAAGTACATACATAAGTACATACATAAGGACATACATAAGGACATACATAAGCACATACATAAGTACATACATAAGTACATGCATAAGCACATACATAAGTACATGCATAAGTACATACAGTACATAAGTACATACATAAGCACATACATAAGTACATACATAAGTACATGCATAAGTACATACAGTACATACGTACATACATAAGCACATACATAAGTACATATATAAGTACATACATAAGCACATACATAAGTACATACATACGTATATACATACGCACATACATAAGTACATACATAAGCACATACATAAGTACATACATAAGTACATACATAAGCACATACATAAGTACATACACAAGTACATGCATAAGCACATACATAAGTACATACATAAGTACATACAGTACATAAGTACATACATAAGCACATGCATAAGTACATACATAAGTAAATACATAAGCACATACATAAGTACATACATAAGTAACTACATAAGCACATACATAAGCACATACATAAGTACATACATAAGCACATACATAAGTACATACATAAGGACATACATAAGGACATACATAAGCACATACATAAGTACATACATAAGTACATGCATAAGCACATACATAAGTACATGCATAAGTACAAACAGTACATAAGTACATACATAAGCACATACATAAGTACATACATAAGTACATACAGTACATAAGTACATACATAAGCACATACATAAGTACATATATAAGTACATACATAAGCACATACATAAGTACATACATAAGTATATACATACGCACATACATAAGTACATACATAAGCACATACATAAGTACATACATAAGCACATACACAAGCACATACATAAGCACATACATAAGTACATACATAAGTACATACATAAGTACATACATAAGCACATACATAAGTACATACATAAGCACATACATAAGTACATAGATAAGCACATACATAAGTACATACATAAGCACATACATAAGCACATACATAAGTACATACATAAGCACATACATAAGTACATACATAAGTACACACATAAGTACATACATAAGCACATACATAAGTACATACATAAGCACATACATAAGTACATACATAAGCACATACATAAGTACATAAATAAGCAAATACATAAGTACATACATAAGCACATACATAAGTACATACATAAGAACATACATAAGCACATACATAAGTACATACATAAGTACATACATAAGCACATACATAAGTACATACATAAGTACACACATAAGTACATACATAAGCACATACATAAGTACATACATAAGCACATACATAAGTACATACATAAGCACATACATAAGTACATACATAAGTACATTCACAAGCACATACATAAGTACATACATAAGCACATACATAAGTACATACATAAGTACATACATAAGTACATACATAAGCACATACATAAGTACATACATAAGTACATACATAAGCACATACATAAGTACATACATAAGTACATACACAAGCACATACATAAGTACATACATAAGCACATACATAAGTACATACATAAGTACATACATAAGCACATACATAAGCACATACATAAGCACATACATAAGCACATACATAAGAACATACATAAGCACATACATAAGTACATACATAAGTACATACATAAGCACATACATAAGTACATACATAAGTACATACATAAGCACATACATAAGTACATACATAAGTACATACACAAGCACATACATAAGTACATAAATAAGCACATACATAAGTACATACATAAGTACATACACAAGCACATACATAAGTACATAAATAAGCACATACATAAGTACATACATAAGTACATACATAAGCACATACATAAGCACATACATAAGTACATACATAAGTACATAAATAAGCACATACATAAGTACATACATAAGTACATACATAAGCACATACATAAGCACATACATAAGCACATACATAAGTACATACAGATATGCATTGAACGTCCACAAGAGTGTGTGTGAGATTGGAATGTTAGCTGGACTGCTCACACACAGATTGTGTTTGGATGTTTTCCTGGAAGAGTTCCATGCAGAGCAGCGTGAGGTAGTCTTGCTGCGGCTGGACTGCACATGCCAATCAGAGACATGACGGCCATCTTGAGTGAAGGATCTCATTAGTCTGCATGTCACCCCCACTTTAACCGGGACGGCTTCTGATTGAAAAGTTAAGCGCCACACGTTGAAAGTCGGTGCAATTTGTGCGTCGAGAGGTGTGACGTCACACCGTGACATCTTTACGACATTTGGAATGTGTGACTGCAGTGTTTACCCTCTGATGTAACCATTAGCCTCTCATCCGCTAACGGGGATAACTATGCATCTTCAGGAAATTTATGTTTAATATATATAAGCACTGCGATGAGGTGGCGACTTGTCCAGGGTGTACGCCGCCTTCCGCCCGATTGTAGCTGAGATAGGCTCCAGCGTCCCCCGCGACCCCGAAGGGAATAAGCGGTAGAAAATGGATGGATTTTTATAAGCAGTGCCTGGGGTATCTGTGGTGGGCTCTCCTATTTCTGGGGCTGAGGTTGCTGAGGGAGTTAAAAAGCTCCTCGGTGGCAAGGCCCCAGGGGTGGATGAGATCCGCCCGGAGTTCCTTAAGGCTCTGGATGCTGTGGGGCTGTCTTGGTTGACAAGATTCTGCAGCATCGCGTGGACATCGGGGGCGGTACCTCTGGATTGGCAGACCCGGGTGGTGGTTCCTCTCTTTAAGAAGGGGAACCGGAGGGTGTGTTCCAACTATCGTGGGATCAGACTCCTCAGCCTTCCCGGTAAGGTCGATTCAGATGTGCTGGAGAGGAGGCTACGCCGGATAGTCGAACCTCGGATTCAGGAGGAACCGTGTGGTTTTCGTCCTGGTCGTGGAACTGTGGACCAGCTCTATACTCTCGGCAGGGTCCTTGAGGGTGCATGGGAGTTTGCCCAACCAGTCTACATGTGCTTTGTGGACTTGGAGAAGGCATTCGACCGTGACCCTCTGGAAGTCCTGTGGGGAGTGCTCAGAGAGTATGGGGTATCGGACTGTCTGATTGTGGCGGTCCGCTCCCTGTACGATCAGTGTCAAGAGCTTAGTCCGCTTGGCGGCGGTAAGTCGGACCCGTTTCCAGTGAGGGTTGGACTCCGCCAAGGCTGCCCTTTGTCACCCATTCTGTTCATAACTTTTATGGACATAATTTCTAGGCGCAGTCAGGGCGTTGAGGGGATCCGGTTTGGTGGCTGCAGGATTAGGTCTCTGCTTTTTGCAGATGATGTGGTCCTGATGGCTTCATCTGGCCAGGATCTTCAGCTCTCACTGGATCGGTTCGCAGCCGAGTGTGAAGCGACTGGGATGGGAATCAACACCTCCAAGTCCGAGTCCATGGTTCTTGCCCGGAAAAGGGTGGAGTGCCATCTCCGGGTCGCGGAGGAGACCCTGCCCCAAGTGGAGGAGTTCAAGTACCTCAGAGTCTTGTTCACGAGTGAGGGAAGAGTGGATCGTGAGATCAACAGGCGGATCGGTGCGGCGTCTTCAGTAATGCGGATACTGTTTCGATCCGTTGTGGTGAAGAAGGAGCTGAGCCGGAAGGCAAAGTTCTCAATTTACCGGTCGATCTACGTTCTCATCCTCACCTATGGTCATGAGCTTTGGGTCATGACCGAAAGGACAAGATCACGGGTACAAGCGGCCGAACTGAGCTTCCTCCGCCGGGTGGTGGGGCTCTCCCTTAGAGATAGGGTGAGAAGCTCTGTAGCCCGGGAGGAGCTCAAAGTAAAGCCGCTGCTCCTCCACATGGAGAGGAGCCAGATGAGGTGGTTCGGGCATCTGGTCAGGATGCCACCCGAACGCTTCCCTAGGGAGGTGTTTCGGGTACGTCCGACCGGTAAGAAGACCCAGGACACGTTGGGAAGACTATGTCTCCCGGCTGGCCTGGGAACGCCTCGGGATCCCCCGGGACGAGCTGGACGAAGTGGCTGGGGAGAGGAAAGTCTGGGCTTCCCTACTTAGGCTGCTGCCCCCGCGACCCAACCTCGGATAAGCAGAAGAAGATGGATGGATGGATATTTTTTTAGGTTTGCCATGATATTGTGGCTGCGTGGAAGAATGGCAGATGTGTCGTCTTCAGGAGATGTGATAGTGTTTATTTCCACCTGGTCCTCTGTACTCATTCAAGTCGTACTTATTCCGGTTGTGGTACACGGTGTAATGATGAGCGTGACCAGCTGATGGCAGTCACACATAAGAGTTACCTGTGGACTGTAGGTTGACGCCTGTTCAATGAAACGTTGATGTTTGTTTATTTGAGATATTTGATCTTACATAGATGTCACTTTTTGCAGTGTGTACTGTACGGCATGTACCACAGGAACAACAACTGGTCTCTTTCGAGAAACCGGTTGCTTCAAACTCCCCCGAGCTGCAGCGACAACAACAACATGTCGAGATCCCCGGAGACCGCCCGCCTTCAGGAGGTGTGGCTCGGTCCCACCGGACCTCAGCGACTCGCACGCAGAGACCAAGTCCCCTCGTTAAAACGCAGACCTGGCGATCATTACCGGGTTCAACCAGGTCGTTCGCCAGGCTCAGCCTCCTGCAAAGGGTGGCCTCCGGGCGTCATGGCAACCGTGAAGGCTAAAAGTGGACGTCTCATCATCAACAACAAATATTCCACCCTCCATGTCGCCCAGGATTCATAAACACCGCATTTGCATTTATGTGCGGGAAAAAGGAATGCAGTCGTCCTTTGCCACGTACCACTTTGAAGTTGCTGTTGTCTTTCCATCACGGATTGATTCATTTTAATCACATCCTGTGTACTTTCTTCCCAAATGAAGCACGATCAAGCCCAGACATGTCTAAATGAACTAACAACATCAACAAAATAGTATGTTAGATATCGCCAAACCAAGCGCTCTGTATCGTGGCCCCTGATTGGCTCAGGCCCAAGGCAGCATTAGTATATTGGATATAAATGTTGGTGACTATTTCATGTCATAATGATAAAAATACACGTTTTAAAAGGTGGTGCACATATTTGCTTTATGACAACAATAAGTTTCTACTGAATAGTTCCTACTACTAAATCCATTTGACACGGTCAGGCCTGGAACCAATTGATTGCAATCAGCTATACTTTTTGTAAAATTGTACATAAAATGCACATTGTCACCTTTTCTGCACTTTTTTTTTCTTTTAAATTATATTTGTCGAGTATTTTTAGGACTATAAGACGCACTTAAAATAATTTCATTTTCTCAAAACTCTACAGTGCGCCTTATAACCCAATGTGCCTAATGTACGGATTCTTTTTGGTTGTGCTTACCGACCCTGAAACTATTTTATTTGGTACATGGTGAAATGATAAGTGTGACCAGTAGATGGCAGTCACACATAGGAGATACGTGTAGACTGCACTATGATGGCAGTCACACATAAGAGATACGTGTAGACTGCAAATTGATGGCAGTCACACATAAGACATACATGTCAACTGCAAAATAATGACAGTCACACATAAGATATACGTGTAGACAGCAATATGATGGCAGTCACACATATGAGATACATGTCGACTGCAATATAATGGCAGTCACACAAGAAATATCTGTAGACTGCAATTTGATGGCAGTCACACATAAAAGACACATGTAGGCTGCAATATGATGGCAGTCACACATAAGAGATACATGCAGACAGCAATTTGATGGCAGTCACACATAAAAGACACATGTAGGCTGCAATATGATGGCAGTCACACAATAAGAGATACATGCAGACTGCAATTTGATGGCAATCACACATAAGATACACATGTAGACTGCAATTTGATGGCAGTCACACATAAGAGAAATGTGTAGACTGCAATTTGATGGCAGTCACACATAAGAGACATGTGTAGACTGCAATATGATGGCAGTCATAAGAGACACATGTAGACTGCAATATGATGGCAGTCACACATAAGAGAAATGTGTAGACTGCAATTTGATGGCAGTCACACATAAGAGACACATGTAGTCTGCAATATGATGGCAGTCACACATAAGAGATATGTGTAGTCTGCAATTTGATGGCAGTCACACATAAGAGACACGTGTAGACTGCAATATGATGACAGTCACACATAAGAGAAATGTGTAGACTGCAAGTTGATGGCAGTCACACATAAGAGACATGTGTAGACTGCAATATGATGGCAGTCATAAGAGACACATGTAGACTGCATTATGATGGCAGTCACACATAAGAGAAATGTGTAGACTGCAATTTGATGGCAGTCACACATAAGATATATGTGTAGACTGCAATTTGATGGCAGTCACACATAAGAGACACGTGTAGACTGCAATATGATGGCAGTCACTCATAAGAGATACGTGTAGACTGCAATATGATGGCAGTCACACATAAGAGATACGTGTAGACTGCAAATTGATGGCAGTCACACATAAGACATACATCTCGACTGCAAAATAATGACAGTCACACATAAGATATACGTGTAGACTGCAATATGATGGCAGTCACACATATGAGATACATGTCGACTGCAATATAATGGCAGTCACACAATAAATATCTGTAGACTGCAATTTGATGGCAGTCACACATAAAAGACACATGTAGGCTGCAATATGATGGCAGTCACACATAAGAGATACATGCAGACAGCAATTTGATGGCAGTCACACATAAAAGACACATGTAGGCTGCAATATGATGGCAGTCACACATAAGAGATAAATGCAGACTGCAATTTGATGGCAATCACACATAAGAGATATGTGTAGACTGCAATATGATGACAGTCACACATAAGAGAAATGTGTAGACTGCAATTTGATGGCAGTCACACATAAGAGACATGTGTAGACTGCAATATGATGGCAGTCATAAGAGACACATGTAGACTGCAATATGATGGCAGTCACACATAAGAGAAATGTGTAGACTGCAATTTGATGGCAGTCACACATAAGAGACATGTGTAGACTGCAATATGATGGCAGTCACACATAAGAGACACATGTAGTCTGCAATATGATGGCAGTCACACATAAGAGATATGTGTAGACTGCAATTTGATGGCAGTCACACATAAGAGACACGTGTAGACTGCAATATGATGGCAGTCACACATAAGAGACACATGTAGTCTGCAATATGATGGCAGTCACACATAAGATATATGTGTAGACTGCAATTTGATGGCAGTCACACATAAGAGACACGTGTAGACTGCAATATGATGGCAGTCACTCATAAGAGATACGTGTAGACTGCAATATGATGGCAGTCACACATACGAGATATGTGTAGACTGCAATTTGATGGCAGTCACACATAAGAGATTCATGGAGACTGCAATATGATGGCAGTAAAACAAGATATATGTTTCGACTGCAATATGATGGCAGTCACTCATAAGAGATATATCTCGACTGCAATTTGATGGCAGTCACACATAAGAGATACGTGTAGACTGCAATATGATGGCAGTCACACATAAGAGATACGTGTAGACTGCAATTTCATGGCAGTCACACATAAGAGATATGTGTAGACTGCAATTTGATGGCAGTCACACAAGATACATGTGTAGACTGCAATTTGATGGCAGTCACACATCAGAGTACGTGCACACTGCAATTTGATGGTAGTCACACATAAGAGATACGTGTAGACTTCAATATGATGGCAGTCACACATAAGAGATATGTGTAGAACTTCCGTTTTTTTGTACAAATTTTACTTGTGTTGAGTAAAATTACACATTTTATTATAATACTGCCAAAATTCTGAGTTTATCGTGTGAAATTGTGACCTTTTTCTTGTGAAATTCCAACTCATTTTTCTCAACAAGCTTTTTTTATGCTTGCATAGTATGTATTTATTATTAATGTTGTAAATACACATCTTTATATATCTAGAAAGGGTGATCCTAAAGAGGTAGGCATTTTTCTCAGGTCTCAGTAAGGTAACAAATACAAATGTGTGTCTGTGTGTCTGTGATCAATAGACTTATTTATAGCGTGCTCAGCTTCAGACCTCCGCGTATTGATTTGCATGTTCATTATGGGCCCAGAATGGCGCATTATTCCTCACGCCGGCCCCAAACAATCATATGACAAATTATGCGATTAAACAGCTCAGGTGTGTTTTTTCCCCCCTTCGCTATGGAGCTGAATGAGATGTGGACGCTGCGGCACGGTGGTTGCACGGGCCGAGAACGACAGCCCAACATGGCATTGCAGCAATGTGCTGTCCTCCATGTGCCAGTAAAAGTCAAGTAGGATGATTTTCTCTCTTTTTATGTCCGACTAAGCTCTCAATAAAACATCTTTGTAATATTCCTCCTGGCCCAATTTGTAATGAATCATATCCCGTACTATACCGCCTCTAAAAAGTACCCCCATTTTTTATCTTTTTTTTTAACAGGCATGACGGAGCGTCGTCACGTGGTGTCATTGCTGGTTTTACCAGCAGAGGAGCATGTTGGGCAGCGCACACACACCGAGCACTTACAAGCAGACACAGTGTGTAGACAGAAAAGGGAGAATGGACGCATTTTGGTGTAAAAAGTAAAGATAAAGGTGAAGTTATAACACGGAAACACCCTCAGGAAGAGCTGCTTTAACACATGGCTAGCTAACTTCTAAATCACTAATCCTTGCCTCCATGGCGACAAATAAAGTACGTTTCTTACAAGTAGCAATATCACTGGAGGACGAGGAATAGCTAAACATGCTTCACTACACACCGTAGGAGGATACAATAGCTCACCGCCGTCGCAATGTAAACAAAAGCCATGGGTGAATCTACACCTGACATCCACTGTAATGATACCAAGTACAGGAGCGTATCTAGTTGATATTTATTTAGCATCACAAAATATTTTGTTCTTTTTTTTTTTAAATGTGTATGATGTTTATAAAGTCAGTAAATAAGCTAAAAGTTAAAACATATTATTTTTTTTATTTTTTTATTACAAATTTAAGTAATTTAATTTAATTTAATTTAATTAATTTACATTTACATTTTATAAAAAATATTAATTTAATAATTAAATTAAATTAAATTAAATTAAAAGTTACAATTTTTTAACAAAGTTAAAACACATTTAAATGTGTATTATGTTTATAAAGTCAGTTTATAAGCTAAAAGTTAACAATTATTATTATTATTATTATTTTTTATTACAAATTTAAGTAATTTAATTTAATTTAATTTAATTTAATTAATTTACATTTACATTTTATAAAAAATATTAATTTAATAATTAAATTAAATTAAATTAAATTAAAAGTTACAATTTTTTAACAAAGTTAAAAAACATTTAAATGTGTATTATGTTTATAAAGTCAGTAAATACGTCCCTGGACACATGAGGACTTTGAATATAACCAATGTATGATCCTGTAACTACTTGGTATCGCATCGATACCTAAATGTGTGGTATCATCCAAAACTAATGTAAAGTATCAAAGAAGAGAAGAATAAGTGATTATTACATTTGAACAGAAGTGTACATAGAACATGTTAAAAGAGAAAATAAGCAGATATTAACAGTAAATGAACAAGTGGATTAATGATCCATTTTTTACAGTTTGTCCCTCATAATGTGTACAAAATAATAGGTGTATCAATGACACAATGTGTTACTGCAGACTAATTAGGAGTCTTTGTTTGTTTACTTACTACTAAAAAGCAAGTTGACTATTTTATTTAAGGACTAAATGACAATAATAAACATTTGTTTCATGTACACTAACATTTTTTGTTCAAATAAAGACATTTTTTGTGGTCCCCTTCATTTAGAAATGTACCGGAAAGTATCGAAACACATTTTGGTACCGGTACCAAATTATTGGTATCGGGACAACCCTGCTATACGGTATGTTAGAGTAGTCAGTGTACAGCTCAAAATGAGACAACACACAATGCAAATGATAGAACTAATATCCAGTGCACAGCTGGTATCGCAGGTATCCACTGAGTCAACACATGTTTGTGTAAATAGTGAATACCAAACTTTATGGACAATAAGGAGCACTTAAGACATTTTCATTTTCGGAAAAATGCACAGTGTGCCTTGTAACCTAATTTAGGTATTCATTATGCTCGTGCTTATTCCGGCTGTGGTACACGGTGTAATGATGAGCGTGACCGGCAGATGGCAGTCACACATAAGAGATACCTGTGGACTGCAGGTTGACGCCTGTTCAATGAAACGTTGATGTTTCGTTGAAGAATGCAGAGCGTCTCTCAAAAAATCTGTCCAAATGTTTTAGTACGACTTTGATAAGCCGTGACGCAGCACCCGCTTGATGGATTGTCGGAGCATTACGGCTACGGTAGTCAGACGTACTGTGCTTCAACATACGGGTGTGTGTATAAGGACCCCAAAATGACACCGATTAGGAGACATTATCTGGCATGTTGTTGCGCAACAATATGCAAAACCAACTATTTTTACGGACTGATACATGCTGATCTGTATTTGGGATCTGCATAAGTCCCGGAAATTCTCTCGCATCTTGTTTTGTATTTTTTTTTACGTATATCTTAAATTTTTCTGTACACTTTTACACACTATGCACCTTGTCATCTTCTCTGCAATTTTTTGTACACATATATTTTTAGGGACCGAATGTCCCTTTGGGTCAGAGGACCCTATTGTATTTCTAAGGTTTTATTATTAGGGACCAAATGTCCCTTTGGGACAGAGGACCCTATTGTATTTCTAAGGTTTTATGATTATTCTTTATTATTGTTATTATACCGCCGCCTCTTTGAGCTGTAATTTGACCCCCTTAACATGCTTCAAAACTCACCAAATTGGACACACACATCAGGACTGGCGAAAATTGCGATCTAGTCGAATAACCAAACCATAAAACTCAAAATTGCGCTCTAGCGCCCCCTAGCAAGAAAACACAGACAAAACTGCCTGTAACTAGATTTCATTCACTGACATCCTTCAGCAAAAATCAACAGGAAGTAGGAAGTTCCCCCTTCAAAGCAAAAGTTTGCTAAATACAGTCACCTTTTCCTCTTTGAGCTGTAATTTGACCCCCTAAAACATGCTTCAAAACTCACCAAATTGGACACACACATCAGGACTGGCGAAAATTGCGATCTAATCAAAAAACCAAACCCCAAAACTTAAAATTGCGCTCTAGCGCCTCCTAGGAAGAAAACACAGACAAAACTGCTCCTAGGAAGAAAACACAGACACAACTGCCTGTAACTCCCAGTAGGAATGTCGTAGAGACATGAAACAAAAACCTCTATGTAGGTCTCACTTAGACCTATATTTCATACACTGACAACCCCCAGCAAAAATCAACAGGAAGTTTGCAATTCCCCCTTCAAAACAAAAGTTTAGTAAAAACAGTTCACTTTTTTCAAACATTATCTCCTCTGAGCGCGTTTGTCGTGTTAGCTTCAAATTAGCACATGAGAGAGATTGAAGCCTTCTGATTAAAAGTTGATGAAAGAGTTTTAATTACTGCTCCGGTTTGGATTTTATGTGCCATCAAAGTCGGTCCCGTCCATCGCTGCTTGCAGCTTTAATTTTAAATTATATTTTTCTACAAATAACTTAATGTTCCTGTACATTTTACACAATAAGCACATTGTTGCATTCTATGGACTTTGTTTGTATTTAATAAATATATTTTTTACGCATATCTTAATTTGCTCTGTACACTTTTACACAACATGCACCTTGTCAGCGTCTCTGCAATTTTTTTTGTACATGTATGTATATTTTTTATTATATATTTTTGTTTAAAATATCTTAATTTGCACATTGTTGCATTATATGCACTTTTTTTTCTAGATAATATTAAAATGTATTATTTTTTTTAAACATATTTCTTAAATTTTTCTGTACTTTTTTGTTTGCACAGTTTGTATTCTCTGCACATACTCTTTGTATTCATTTATTTTATTTTATTTTATTACTTATATCTTTAATGTTTCTGTACACTTTTAAATGTTATGCACATTGTTGCATTCTCTGCACATTGTTTTTCTACATATCATTCTTAATATGTTTACATTCATTCTTTTTTGCTTAGCGGTTAGCACGGCTTATTGCATTGATTCCTTGTCATTCAGTGATAATGGTACTTGTGAGGATGCGGTCGTTTGATTGTTGTTGTCAAATTTGTGGGACAAAGATAAAATCCTCAATGTGCATTATCACAGAAAAATGTGCTTATTTTAGAAAATAGTCATGTAATATAGCTACAAACCCCGTTTCCATATGAGTTGGGAAATTGTGTTAGATGTAAATATAAACGGAATACAATGATTTGCAAATCCTTTTAAATCCATATTCAGTTGACTATGCTACAAAGACAACATATTTGATGTTCAAACTCATAAACAATAATCATTAACTTTAGAATTTGATGGCAGCAACACGTGACAAAGAAGTTGGGAAAGGTGGCAATAAATACTGATAAAGTTGAGGAATGCTCATCAAACACTTATTTGGAACATCACACAGGTGAACAGGCTAATTGGGAACAGGTGGGTGCCATGATTGGGTATAAAAGTAGATTCCGTGAAATGCTCAGTCATTCACAAATAAGGATGGGGCGAGGGTCACCACTTTGTCAACAAATGCCTGAGCAAATTGTTGAACAGTTTAAGAAAAACCTTTCTCAAGCAGCTATTGCAAGGAATTTAGGGATTTCACCATCTACGCTCCGTAATATCATCAAAGGGTTCAGAGAATCTGGAGAAATCACTGCACGTAAGCAGCTAAGCCCGTGACCTTCCATCCCTCGGGCTGTACTGCATCAACAAGCGACAACAGTGTGTAAAGGATATCACCACATGGGCTCAGGAAGACTTCAGAAACCCACTGTCAGTAACTACAGTCGGTCGCTACATCTGTAAGTGCAAGTTAAATCTCTACTATGCAAAGCCACAGCCATTTATCAACAACACCCAGAAAGTTTGAACATCAAATATGTTGTCTTTGTAGTGCATTCAATTGAATATGGGTTGGAAAGGATTTGCAAATCATTGTATTCCGTTTATACTTACATCTAACACAATTTCCCAACTCATATGGAAATGGGTTTTGTACATCATGTGCTGCCTTCATTATAACACTTATATAAGTCTTTTAATTTTTTACAGCTTCAGATAGTTTACTTTTTAGTATTTTTAGTCCAATAAGCCTCTTTCAACATGTTGGGTTGCCGGCCCCTGACCTAAGTGATTGCTGACATGAGTGGGCTGTACTCACTTTTGTCAGAACCGCTGCCACTCCTGTTAATGAGAACATTATTCAGGTTATGAAAGCTATAATTAGTCCAAAGTGGACTCATAGACCCGCATTAAAGCGCTGTAATATTTCATCAAAAGCTCCTTCTTAGGACTAAATTGCCCTCAAGCCTTTTTACACGTCCTGCTGAGGTGCGAGAAAGACACACCTGTCATGCTCGACCTTTCTTGTGGATAAGTCCTAATTATTATTATTAGGGGCTATGAAATGTTCCCATGCCACTGTGTGAAACATGCTTTGACATGGTCTCATACACTAGCATATGTCGGGGTGAAGATAACAACCATCACATGATCCATAGGTAATTGAGGATCCCTTTAATGCTAATGAGCATTTGTTTACTTACAGTATATATGTTATATGTGCACTTGCCCAACATAATAACTGTCACATATCACCGACAATCAGGGATGGGTATTGAACCCGGTACTTTTTGAGCACCTACCATGCACCGATTGGCGTACAATCCAATGGTGTGATGTTTCCTTACCCGGGCTGTGCGTGATGTCACACCCGATCTTTGCACGTCGGCACTCCAGCAGCACCGAGAGCGGACTCAGACGTACTATCTCTAAGTCAGGGGTGCCCACGCTTTTTTTTTTTAGCAGGCGAGCTACTTTTTAAATGACCAAGTCGAGGTGATCTACCTCATAAATATATATATACATATACATATATATTTAAATACTATTTACATTGTAGATTGTCACATCAAAACTATGAATGAACACATGTGGAGTTATGTACTTCACAAAAAAAGGTGATATAACCGAAAACATGTTTTATATTCTAGTTCCTTCAAAATAGCCACCCTTTGCTCGGATTACTGCTTTGCACACTCTTGGCATTCTCTCCATGAGCTATAACAGGTAGTCACCTGAAATGGTTTTCACTTCACAGTTGTCTTAAAACGGTCTCTAAATTTGTCAATACAATTCTCTAGAAAATTCTCCAGAAAATTATTTTAGAAAACTGTCTGAAAACTGTTGCTTTATCTGTTGCTTTATCTAGAACACAGTCTTTAAAAGTGTCTAGAAAATTCTCCAGAAAATTATTTTCGAAAACTGTCTAAAAACTCTCTCTAAATTTGTCAATAAAATTATGTAGAAAATTCTCCAGAAAAGTATTTTAGAAAATTGTCTTAAAACTGTCTCTAAATTTGTCAATACAATTCCCTAGAAAATTCTCCTGAAAATTATTTTAGAAAACTGTTTAAAAACTGTCTATAAATGTGTCTATTAAATTATCCATACCGTTTTCCAGAAAACTGTCGATAAAACTGTCAATAACATGGTCTAAACAATTGCATGACTATAAAACTGTTTATATACTTTACATAAACTTGTGCGACTGTAAATTTGTCTCTAAATTTGTCAATAAAATTATGTAGAAAATTCTCCAGAAAATTATTTTAGAAATTTGTCTTAAAACGGTCTCTAAATTTGTCAATACAATTCTCTAGAAAATTATCCAGAAAATTCTCCAGAAAATTATTTTAGAAAACTGTCTAAAAACTGTCTATAAATGTGTCTATAAAATTATCCATACCGTTTTCCAGAAAACTGTCAATAAAACTGTTAATAAAATGGTCTAAACAATTGCATGACTATAAAACTGTTTATATATTTTACATAAACTTGCGCGGCTGTAAATGTGTCTATAAAATTGTCTATAAAATGGTATATAAAATTGTTTATAAAATGTTGATAAAATTGTGCAACTGTAAAACTGTCTATACAATTGCATGACTGTAAAATAATCTATAGAATGATCTATAAAACGGTCTATAAAATTGTCTATAAAATGGTGTATAAGATTGATGATAAAATTGTGCAACTGCAAAATTGTCTACGGAATAGTCTTTGAAATTATCTATAAAATGTGTTATAACATTTTCTATAAAATTATCTAGAACGCAGTCTTTAAAAGTGTCTACAAAATTCTCCAGAAAATTATTTTACAAAACTGTCTAAAAACTCTCTCTAAATTTGTCAATAAAATTCTGTTCGAAATTCTCCAGAAAATTATTTTAGAAAACTGTCTTAAAACGGTCTCTAAATTTGTCAATACAATTCTCTGGAAAATTCTCCAGAAAATTATTTTAGAAAACTGTCTAAAAACTGTCAATAAATGCGTCTATAAAATTATCCGTACCGTTTTCCAGAAAACTGTCAATAAAACTGTCAATAACATAATCTAAACTATTGCATGACTATAAAACTGTTTATATACTTTACATAAACTTGCGCGACAGTAAATTTGTCTATAAAATTGTTTATAAAATGTTGATAAAATTGTGCAACTGTAAAACTGTCTATACAATTGCATGACTGTAAAATAATCTATAGAATGATCTATAAAACGGTTTATAAAATGGTGTATAATATTGATGATAAAATTGTGCAACTGCAAAATTGTCTACGGTATAGTCTTTGAGATTATCTATAAAATGTTCGAGAACATTTTCTATAAAATTATCTAGAACACAGTCTTTGAAATTGTCTACAAAATTTTCCAGAAAATTATTTTAGAAAACTGTCTAAAAACTCTTTCTAAATTTGTCAATAAAATTATGTCGAAAATTCTCCATAAAAGTATTTTAGAAAATTGTCTTAAAACTGTCTCTAAATTTGTCAATACAATTCTCTAGAAAATTCTCCAGAAAATTATTTTAGAAAACTGTCCAAAAACTGTCTATAAATGGGTCTATAAAATTATCCATACCGTTTTGCAGAAAACTGTCAATAAAATTGTCAATAACATGGTCTAAACAATTGCATGACTATAAAACTGTTTATATACTTTACATAAACTTGTGCGACTGTAAATGTGTCTATAAATTGCCTATAAAAGGGTATATACAATTGTTTATAAAATGTTGATAAAATTGTGCAACTGTAAAACTGTCTATACAATTGCATGACTGTAAAATAATCTAAAGAATGATCTATAAAACGGTCTATAAAATTGTGTATAAAATGGTGTATAAGATTGATGATAAAATTGTGCAACTGCAAAATTGTCTACGGAATAGTCTTTGAAATGATCTATAAAATGTTCGAGAACATTTTCTAAAAAATTATCTAGAACAGTCTTTGAAATTGTCTACAAAACTCTCCAGAAAATTATTTTAGAAATCTGTCTAAAAACTCTCTCTAAATTTGTCAATAAAATTCTGTCGAAAATTCTCCATAAAAGTATTTTAGAAAATTGTCTTAAAACTGTCTCTAAATTTGTCAATACAATTCTCTAGAAAATTCTCCAGAAAATTATTTTAGAAAACTGTCCAAAAACTGTCTATAAATGGGTCTATAAAATTATCCATACCGTTTTGCAGAAAACTGTCAATAAAATTGTCAATAACATGGTCTAAACAATTGCATGACTATAAAACTGTTTATATACTTTACATAAACTTGTGCGACTGTAAATGTGTCTATAAATTGCCTATAAAATGGTATATACAATTGTTTATAAAATGTTGATAAAATTGTGCAACTGTAAAACTGTCTATACAATTGCATGACTGTAAAATAATCTAAAGAATGATCTATAAAACGGTCTATAAAATTGTGTATAAAATGGTGTATAAGATTGATGATAAAATTGTGCAACTGCAAAATTGTCTACGGAATAGTCTTTGAAATGATCTATAAAATGTTCGAGAACATTTTCTAAAAAATTATCTAGAACAGTCTTTGAAATTGTCTACAAAACTCTCCAGAAAATTATTTTAGAAATCTGTCTAAAAACTCTCTCTAAATTTGTCAATAAAATTCTGTCGAAAATTCTCCATAAAAGTATTTTAGAAAATTGTCTTAAAACTGTCTCTAAATTTGTCAATACAATTCTCTAGAAAATTCTCCAGAAAATTATTTTAGAAAACTGTCCAAAAACTGTCTATAAATGGGTCTATAAAATTATCCATACCGTTTTGCAGAAAACTGTCAATAAAATTGTCAATAACATGGTCTAAACAATTGCATGACTATAAAACTGTTTATATACTTTACATAAACTTGTGCGACTGTAAATGTGTCTATAAATTGCCTATAAAATGGTATATACAATTGTTTATAAAATGTTGATAAAATTGTGCAACTGTAAAACTGTCTATACAATTGCATGACTGTAAAATAATCTAAAGAATGATCTATAAAACGGTCTATAAAATTGTCTATAAAATGGTGTATAAGATTGATGATAAAATTGTGCAACTGCAAAATTGTCTACGGAATAGTCTTTGAAATGATCTATAAAATGTTCGAGAACATTTTCTAAAAAATTATCTAGAACAGTCTTTGAAATTGTCTACAAAATTCTCCAGAAAATTATTTTAGAAAACTGTCTAAAAACTCTCTCTAAATTTGTCAATAAAATTATGTCGAAAATTCTCCATAAAAGTATTTTAGAAAATTGTCTTAAAACTGTCTCTAAATTTGTCAATGCAATTCTCTAGAAAATTCTCCAGAAAATTATTTTAGAAAACTGTCCAAAAACTGTCTATAAATGGGTCTATAAAATTATCCATACCGTTTTGCGGAAAACTGTCAATAAAATTGTCAATAACATGGTCTAAACAATTGCATGACTATAAAACTGTTTATATACTTTACATAAACTTGTGCGACTGTAAATGTGTCTATAAATTGCCTATAAAATGGTATATACAATTGTTTATAAAATGTTGATAAAATTGTGCAACTGTAAAACTGTCTATACAATTGCATGACTGTAAAATAATCTAAAGAATGATCTATAAAACGGTCCATAAAATTGTCTATAAAATAGTGTATAAGATTGATGATAAAATTGTGCAACTGCAAAATTGTCTACGGTATAGTCTTTGAAATTATCTATAAAATGTTCGAGAACATTTTCTATAAAATTATCTAGAACACAGTCTTTGAAATTGTCTACAAAATTCTCCAGAAAATTATTTTAGAAAACTGTCTAAACACTCTCTCTAAATTTGTCAATAAAATTATGTCAAAAATTCTCCATAAAAGTATTTTAGAAAATTGTCTTAAAACTGTCTCTAAATTTTTCAATACATTTCTCTAGAAAATTCTCCAGAAAAATATTTTAGAAAACTGTCTAAAAACTCTCTCTAAATTTGTCAATAAAATTATGTCGAAAATTCTCCATAAAAGTATTTTAGAAAACTGTCTAAAAACTCTCTCTAAATTTGTCAATAAAATTCTGTCGAAAATTCTCCAGAAAATTATTTTAGTAAACTGTCTAAAAACTCTCTCTAAATTTGTCAATAAAATTCTGTCGAAAATTCTCCAGAAAATTATTTTGGAAAACTGTCTTAAAACTGTCTCTAAATTCGTCAATACAATTCCCTAGAAAATTATCCAGAAAATTATTTTAGAAAACTGTCTATACATGTGTCTATAAAATTATCCATACCGTTTTCCTGAGACTGTCAATAAAACTGTCAATACAATTGCATGACTGTAAAATAATCTATAGAATCATCCATAAAACCGGTCTATAAAATTGTCTATAAAATGGTGTATAAGATTGATGATAAAATTGTGCAACTGCAAAATTTTCTAAGGAAAGAAAGTTGTTTCATCTCCTCCTTGTTGTGTTGGCTAGATTACATTCTTGTAGTTGATGCTTTTTCATTTTTGCTTCATGGTCTACTTTAAAACACCTTTTGACCCTGCAGGCCTCTTACTTACCTACTTACCTACTTACTTACTTACTTACTTACTTACGCTTCTTGAGGCTGAATCACTTGACTCTGCCACATAAACTTCCTTCCTGGCGCTGGCAACTTGCAGGAATAAACAAGTGGCCGCCATACTTCAGCCAACATTTCCATTTCTGACAATCCGCCCTGAAGACAAACGTGTTTTACGAGGCTGCTGACCTGGATACACTTGACTTCCTGCCTTGAGCATCCATCCTCCGCCGCTCCACTCAGCTTCCATCGTGGCTGGGATCGATGCAGGCGTCTCCCAGGAGTGAACGCACGTGACGTCGTGCAGGCGGCATGGTCGCTGAATTTGATTACAGCGGAGAAGAAAATAAGAACGCCATTGGAGATCGGTGGAGCGCGGACCCCCGCCAAGGCAGAACGATCCCAATTTGGATCACAGATAGCAAACACATCAGAGCTTTTCTTTGCATTTCTGTTATGCCCCCCTAGGAAGAAGTCCCCCCCCCCACACACACACTCTCTGCAGCAACTATAAAATGCCAAAAAATATTCGATAAAATTGCAGGGCTAAAAAATTGTCTATTAAATTGTCTATTCAAATATCTTTAAAAATGTATTGTTAAATTGTCTATTAAAATATCTTTAAACAATGTATTATAAAATTGTCTATTAAAATATTTTTTAAAAATGTATTATAAAATTGTCTATTACATTGTCTATTAAAATATATTTAAAAATGTATTATTAAATTGTCTATTAAATTGGCTATTAAATATTTTAAAAAATGTATTATTAAATTGTCTATTAAAATATATTTAAAAAATGTATTATAAAATTGTCTATTATATTGTCTATTAAAATATCTTTAAAAAATGTATAAGAAAATTGTCTATTAAAATATCTTTAAAATGTTTTATAAAATTGTCTATTAAATTGTCCATTAAAATATCTTTAAAAATGTATTATTAAATTGTCTATTAAAATATATTTTAAAAATATATTATTAAATTGTCTATTAAATTGTCTATTAAAATATCTTAAAAATGCATTATTAAATTGTCTATTAAATTGTCTATTAAAATATTTTTAAAAATGCATGATTAAATTGTCTATTAAATTGTATATTCAAATATATTTAAAAATGTATTGTTAAATTGTCTATTACATTGTCTATTAAAATATCTTTAAACAATGTATTATAAAATTGTCTATTAAATTGTCTATTAAAATACCTTCAAACAATGTATTATAAAATGGTCTATTAAATTGTCTATTAAAATATTTTAAAAAAATGTATTATAAAATTGTCTATTACATTGTCTATTAAAATATATTTAAAAATGTATTATTAAATTGTCTATTAAATTGGCTATTAAAATATATTTGAAAAATGTATTATAAAATGGTCTATTAAATTGTCTATTAAAATATCTTTAAAAAATGTATAAGAAAATTGTCTATTAAATTGTCCAATAAAATATCTTTAAAAATGTTTTATAAAATTTTCTATTAAAATATCTTTAAAAATGTATTATTAAATTGTCTTTTAAAATATCTTTTAAAAATATATTAGTAAATTGTCTATTAAAATATCTTAAAAAATGCATTATTAAATTGTCTATTAAATTGTCTATTAAAATATCTTAAAAAATGCATCATTATATTGTCTATTAAAATATTTTTAAAATCTATTAAATTGTCTGTTAAAATATATTCAAAATGTATTCTTAAATTGTTTATTAAATAGTCTATTAAAATATATATAAAATGTATTATTACATTGTCAATTAAATTGTCTATTAAAATATCTATAAAATATATTATTAAATTGTTTATTAAATTGTCTATTACAATATTTTTAAAATGTATTAATAAATTGTCTATAAAATTGTGTAACTATAAAATTGTTTTCAAAACTGTATTTTAAAATGTTCTAGAAAATTCTCTTTTAAAATAGCCATACAATGTATTATATAAAAAAACGCAACATATTCATACATGCAAATTGCTCAATGACATCATCTCGCACGGAGGTTTTCCGGAAATGGTTCAGTAGTTTTCACAAAACATAGCTCGCGACCCAGCAACCTGCAAAAAAACAAACGGGGAAAAAAAAAAAAAATGCCCTCAGTGACGGCCATAAAAAAGTGAAATGGTGACACTTCCTGTTATCATCCCCTCTTTGTCAAGTCGACGGCTTAAGGGGCCGATCGATGGCGGCTGAAGAAGATGCCACATGCGGCGCAGTAGATCCATAGGATTACATCCTTTATGGCTCCCAGCTAGCGGGAGTCCACTGGCTGGATGGGTGAATGATGAAGATGATGATGATGATGATGATGATGATGATGGTGTGTACTCACCCGCTGCTGACCTCGGACAGGATTACAGGCAGGCCTCCAGAGCCATGTTGTTAATCAGTGTGTTTATTACCAGGATCTTCTTGCACAGCCCAGACAGTGTGCACAAACACACTCTACACAATGCTAGCATGCTAGCTTCTTTTGCTCATTTAGCAGGCCTTTTTTTGGAACAGTGCGCACATTTCCACACAATGCACAATAACGATGTCAAAAAAATCCTATACAAACCCCGTTTCCATATGAGTTGGGAAATTGTGTTAGATGTAAACATAAACGGAATACAATGATTTGAATCCCTGAATTCCTTGCAATAGCTGGTTGAGAAAGGTTTTTCTTAAACTGTTCAACAATTTGCTCAGGCATTTGTTGACAAAGTGGTGACCCTCGCCCCATCCTTGTTTGTGAATGACTGAGCATTTCATGGAATCTACTTTTATACCCAATCATGGCACCCACCTGTTCCCAATTTGCCTATTCACCTGTGGGATGTTCCAAATAAGTGTTTCTTCAACTTTATCAGTATTTATTGCCACCTTTCCCAACTTCTTTGTCACGTTTTGCTGGCATCAAATTCTAAAGTTAATGATTATTTGCAAAAAAAACAACATCAAATATGTTGTCTTTGTAGCATATTCAACTGAATATGGGTTGAAAATGATTTGCAAATCATTGTATTCCGTTTATATTTACATCTAACACAATTTCCCAACTCATATGGAAACGGGGTTTGTACAACACACGACAAACATGTGAACAAACAACACGAAAACAAATTAAAAACACTGAAAAAACATAAACAATGAAATATGTAAACATAAACACAACACATGGCACAACAACACAACTAACACACAAAAAAATACATACATGAAAAAAATAAAGAGAGAAACATGCAAACATACACACAACAAACATCGAAAAACAAACACGTAAACACAAAAACAAACACACAACACGAAAAAAACCAAACACAGAAACACAACGAACACAACAGACATAAACACACTGACATGAACATTCACAACAAACACGGTAATACACAACACACATGGAAAACCTAAACACTGAAACATTACATACACGGAAAAAATAAACAGAAACAAAAGACACACATAGAAAAACAAACACGTACGTATACAACACAACAAACATGGAAAAGCAAACATGAAAAAACACACATTACGAAAAGACACAAACAAGGAAACCCAACAAACAGACAAACAAACACATGAACGTTCACAACAAACACAGAAAAACAAACACGTAAACACACAAATAGGTGAACACACAAAACAAAAACACACGACAAACACGGAAAAACATAAGCATGAAAACCAGAAAAAATAAACCAAGAAAGAAAAAAAAACACAGAAATATACAAACCTGAAACATTCACAACAAACACAGAAAGACAACAAACAAGGAAACAAACACAGAAACACAACAAACATGGAAAAATAAAGACAAACACATGCAAACAAACACAGAAACACACAACAAACATTGAAAAACAAACACAGAAACACAACAAACATGGAAAAATAAAGACACAAACATGCAAACAAACACAGAAACACACAACAAACATCGAAAAACAAACACGTAAACACAAAAACAAACACATAACACAAAAAACACAAACACAGAAACACAACGAACAGAAACACACAGACATGAACATTCACAACAAATACAGTAGTACACAATAAACATGGAAAACATAAACACGGGAACATTACATACACGGAAATAATTAACAGAAACACAAGACAAACATAGAAAAACAAACACGTAAACACACAACACAAAAACACACGGAAAAACATAACATGAATACATGAAAAAATAAACACAGAAACATACAAACAAAGACAGAAACACACAACAAACATGGAAAAACTAACACATAACACACAACACAAGCACGGAAACCCAACAAACAGATAAACAAACACATGAAAATTGCCAACAAACAAGGTAACACATGACAAACAGAAAAACAAACATGAAAACTTAAAATTAACTTAAAAAACTTAAAATAAACAGAGAAAAAACAATACGGAAATACACAAACATGAAACATTCACAACAAACACAGTAACACACAACAAACAAGGGAATAAACACGTAAACACACAAAACATAACCACACAACAGGGAAAAACAAACACAGTAACAAAACAAACATATATTTTATTTCTTTTGCAGAAACACCAACATGGTAAAACAAAAATGTAAACACACAACACAAAAGACAAACATAGAAAGACACAAAAAACACCAAAACGCACAAACATAAAAATGGAAGCACACAGCAACCACAGAAACACAACATTGATGTTAAAAAACACAATACTACAAACACCTAAACACACAACACAGAACATGTAAAGACAGATACAACAAACACATAAACACACAAAAAACAAACACACATGAGGGAAAACAAACACAACAAACAGAAACACAAACCTGGAACAACAAAGATGTATACTGTTGCGTCGACCAGCTCTTCCTCCCAGGGAATGTAAGTTACTGGTCAATCCCAAATTCTTTAGATGACATATATGCTGAGCAAGAAGGACCATCAAGACAGAATTGGAATATTATCAAGTTTTACTGACATTTCAGGAGATCAGCTCTAGTTGATCTGACATTCAAACGGAAAAGCCAACTCCTTGCACAAAAAGAAAAGCCCCACCTTTCCCCCTCGCAACACTGATAAGGAACAAGTGGGGGAGGTATTCACATTCCAATGGTTTAAGACACTAAACAGGCCTCTGAAGACAAGAGAAACTGGTAGAATATACAAAGGAAAAGTACTAGATGCTCCAAACATGGCAATGAATAGAGAAATAACTCTTTAAACTTATATGCATTCTCCACAATACACACAACATGAAAAACAAACAGAGAAAGACATAACAAACACTGATTGACACAAACTTAAAATTACACAACAAGCCTAAAACACGGAAGAACACAACTGACACAGAAACACAACAAAGATAGCAAAACAAATGCAATAATACAAACACCTAAACACAACACAGAAAACGTAAAGATAGACACAACAAATACAGAGAAACACACAAAAACCTAAACACACAACAGGGAAATCAAACACAGAAACACAACAAACAGAAAAAATACTAACAGACATCAAACATGGAAAAACTAAAATATAGACACAACACGAAAAACAAACACAAAAAGACACAACAACATGAAATTACAGAAAGACACTAAACAAAGAAGCACACAACAACACAACAACATACACATGATATTATAACACAGGACATGTAAACAAAGATACAGAAAACATGAAAACATACACAAACATAAACACACTACAGACAAAACAAAAACAACAAACACAAAAATAGACAAATGCAGAAAAACAAACATGGAAAAACCAAAATGTATACACACAACACGAAAAACAAAAACAACAAACAGAAACACTCAAACACGGAAATACACAACAAATATGGAAACACACTACACTCATGGAAACACACAACACAACATACAACATAATAGTGATTCAAAACGTGTTTTGTTAAGAACTTGTGGCGCCACCTATAGGTTGTGTTGAAAATGTTGCGTAAAACATGGTAACACGAACGTCAATCAAAGTTGCGTTATCAGATTGTGGCCATTGATTTATGGAAAATGTGTTTGTTGTTCAGATGTTGCACACACACGTGTTGTGTTGCTTCAACTTATCACACAACATTTACTGCGGATGTTTATCGGATTGCGTCAATCTCAATTCTGACACACAATGTTAGTCAACACGATTACACAAACGTTTCATTAAAGTGTTCATGATTTGTGTTATTGCTTCATGATTGTCGACTAGTCTTTGCAAAAATGTGTGTTTACTTTCTCCAATAAGTCCTTGTAATTTCTCTGTTGGTCAGATAACACAACATGGCGTCAGAATAAAAAGTACACACTTTCCTCCTGCTGCTTTCCTTAACCAAACAAAGTGTACTCCCCGAGGAACACACACACACACACACACACACACGTCACCGACAAGGTCATCGTTCACAATGTCAAGAAAAAAAACCCTCAAGAAAAAAAACCCACAAAGCAGCGCACAATAAATGAGATAAAGAAGTTGGAACCTATGGACTTTATTTCACATGACCATGTTGTGTTTGTAAGTGATGTTGTGTGTGTAATCTTGTGTGTGTAAGTGATGTTGTGTTGCACTAAACAACACAACAGAGCTCCAATGAAAGTTGCACTTCAACAATGACACCAAGTATCCTTCAATGTCACGTACTAGCTTTGTTTGTTATTGAAACACAATGTCACACAACACACACACACACACACACACACACACACACACACACACACACACACACACACACACACACACACACACACACATACACACCAGAGAATAAACACGTTTAAAATATCTGCCTGAAAAAATTCACAACTTTCTATCTGCAGTACAACATACAGACTATTTAACAATACACAATATTTGTATCATTTAGACAACAGGCAATCATTGTATCAAAAAATACACAATATGTTTAAATAAATACAAAATCTATGTATCGTTTCAACAATACACAATCTATGTATGATAAATACACAATATATGCATGATAAATACACAATTTGTGTATCATTTCCACAATACACAATCAATGTATGTTAATTACACAATCTGTGTGTGATGAATACAAAATCTATGTATCATTTAAACAATACACAATCAATGTATGATAAATACACAGTCTATGTATGATAAATACATAATCCATGTAACATTTCTACAATACACAATATGCAAATTACAATTACACAAAATATGTATCATTTAGACAATAGGCAACTTTTGTATAGAAAAATACACAATATACAGTATATGATAAATAAAAAATATATGTATAATTTCAACAATACACAGTCTATGTATGATAAATACACAATCTATGTATGATAAATACACTATATATGTATGATAAATACACAATTGGTGTATCATTTCAACAATACACAATCTATGTATGATAAATACACAATCTGTGTGTGACAAATACAAAATATATGTATCATTTCAGCAATACACAATCAATGTATGATAGATACACAATGTCTATGTATGATAAATACATAATCCATGTAACATTTCTACAATACACAATATGCAAATTATAAATACACAATCTATGTATCATTTAGACAATAGGCAATATTTGTATCAAAAATACACAATTTTTATGATAAATACAAAATATATGTATCATTTCAACAATACACAATCTATGTATGATAAATACACAATTTATGCATGATAAATACACAATTTGTGTATCATTTCAACAATGCACAATCAATTTATGATAATTACACAATCTGTGTGTGATGAATACAAAACATATGTATAATTTCAGCAATACACAATCTATGTATGATAAATACACAATATATGCATGATAAATATACAATGTGTGTATCATTTCAACAATACACAATCTATATTTGATAAATACACACTGTGTGTGATGAATACAAAATCTATTCATAATCTCAGCAATACACAATCAATGTATGATACATACACAGTCTATGTATGATAAATACATAATCCATGTACACAATCTATGTATCATTTAGACAATAGGCAATATGTGTATCAAAAATACACAATATGTATGATAAATACAAAATCTATGTATCATTTCAACAATACACAATCTATGTATGATAAATACACCAAATATGCATGATAAATACACAATTTGTGTATCATTTCAACAATACACAATCTATTTATGATAAATACACAATCTGTGTGTGACAAATACAAAATCTATGTATCATTTCAGCAATACACAATGTATGATAAATACACAATGTCTATGTATTAAAAATACATAATCCATGTAACATTTCTACTATACACAATATGCAAATTATAAATACACAATCTAGGTATCCTTTAGACAATAGGGAATATTTGTATCAAAAACTACACAATGCGTATGATAAATACAAAATCTATGTATAATTTCAACAATACACAATCTAGGTATGATAAATACACAATCTATGTATGATAAATATACAATATATTTATGATAAATACACAATTTGTGTAGAATTTCAACAATACACAATCAATTTATGATAATTAAACAATCTGTGTGTGATGAATACAACATATGTGTATCATTTCAGCAATACACAATCTATGTATGCTAAATACACAGTCTATGTATGATAAAAACAAAATCTATGTATAATTTCAACAATACACAATCTACGTATGATAAATACACAATCTATGTATGATAAGTATACAATATATTTATGATAAATACACAATTTGTGTAGAATTTCAACAATACACAATCAATTTATGATAATTAAACAATCTGTGTGTGATGAATGCAAAATATATGTATAATTTCAGCAATACACAATCAATGTATGATAAATACACAGTCTATGTATGATAAATACAAAATCTATGTATAATTTCAACAATACACAATCTACGTATGATAAATACACAATCTATGTATGATAAGTATACAATATATTAATGATAAATATACAATTTGTGTAGAATTTCAACAATACACAATCAATTTATGATAATTAAACAATATGTGTGTGATGAATACAAAATGTATGTATCATTTCAGCAATACACAATCAATGTATGATAAATACACAGTCTATTTATGATAAATACATAATCCATGTAACATTTCTACAATACACAATATGCAAATTATAAATACACAATCTAGGTATCATTTACACCAAAGGCAATATTTGTATAAAAAATACCCAATATTTATGATGAATACAAAATGCATGTATCATTTCAGCAATACACAATCAATGTATGATAAATACACAATGTCTATGTATTAAAAATACATAATCCATGTAACATTTCTACTATACACAATATGCAAATTATAAATACACAATCTAGGTATCCTTTAGACAATAGGAAATATTTTTATCAAAAACTACACAATACGTATGATAAATACAAAATATATGTATAATTTCAACAATACACAATCTACGTATGATAAATACACAATCTATGTATGATAAATATACAATATATTTATGATAAATACACAATTTGTGTAGAATTTCAACAATACACAATCAATTTATGATAATTAAACAATCTGTGTGTGATGAATACAAAATATGTGTATCATTTCAGCAATACACAATCTATGTATGCTAAATACACAGTCTATGTATGATAAATACACAATCTATGTATAATTTCAACAAAACACAATCTACGTATGATAAATACACAATCTATGTATGATAAGTATACAATATATTTATGATAAATACACAATTTGTGTAGAATGTCAACAATACACAATCAATTTATGATAATTAAACAATCTGTGTGTGATGAATACAAAATATATGTATCATTTCAACAATACACAATCAATATATGATAAATACACAGTCTATGTATGATAAATACATAATCGATGTATCATTTCTACAATACACAATATGCAAATTATAAATACACAATCTAGGTATCATTTAGACCAAAGGCAATATTTGTATAACAAATACCCAATATTTATGATGAATACAAAATGCATGTATCATTTCAACAATACACAATCTTTGTATCATAAATACACAATCTCTCTGATTCCCCCTGGATGTATCACAACAACAATTTTTTTTTTTTCCTCCTAAATATACAATCTTCCGTGACTTATTTCAAGCAAGAATAAATGTTTTTTACATGTTGATGTCTGTAAAAAAAGGAAAGAATAAACAAACTGTCGAACAAAGTCGTATATTTACATCTTGCAGCCTCATTTCAAGCTCCCCTGCTCCTCTCTACTATCACACTTCATCTTTTTTCAACATCTACGTACACTTTCCCTTTTTATTCCTGTCACACACACACACACATATATATATATATATATATATATATATATATATATATATATATATATATATATATATATATATATATATATATATATATATATATATATATATATCATGTTTTATTTAAATTAGTTTAATTGAAAATCAAAATCCGTTTTTGTATTACTTTGATGCAAATAATACGGACAAAGTAAAGATGTTTTTAAGAAACAAACAAATGTCAAAGATCCTTTATATGACAAGAGTTGTTTTAACAAGTTACCACAATAAATGCTGGTCATAGATCATGTAATTGACAGGAGTCTCTGTGGTGTGTAAATACAACCTACTATTAAACAGAGGTTTAATATTGTAGACGATTGTGCAGTGTCACTCCAGTCCTGGAGGTGGCAGTAAAGTGCAGCACAAACACACAATTGACATGTCTGCTACCTCGTAGTAATAACACACTTGGAAACAAAACAAACACAGAAACGTAGAAAAGAAAATATGAAACGCACAAACACAAAAACCAACACAAAAAACAAACAAACATGGAAATAAACAACAAACACGGAACCACATTAACATGGAAACACAAATGCAGAAAAAACAACAATCACTGGACACATGACACGGAAAAACACAACAAACCGAGACACGCAAAACAAACACTGAAAATAGGTACACGCAACATGCATAGATATGCACAAAAAACAGAAAGACACAACATACACAAAAACCTACAACATACACACCATCTATGAACAATTGTACCTAGCACAAATTAAACACAAAAAGGCACACACCATATATGAACAATGAAAACACACAACATATACAGAAACACACATCATACATGAATATACACAAAATATATGTAAACACACAACATATACAGAAACACAAATCATACATGAATATACACAACATATATTTAAACACACACCATACATGAACACTCACAATATACATGTAAACACACAGCATATATGTAAACACACAGGATACATGAACACACACAACATATACAAAAACACACATCATACATGAATATACACAAAATATATGTAAACACACAACATATACAGAAACACAAATCATACATGAATATACACAACATATATTTAAACACACACCATACATGAACACTCACAATATACATGTAAACACACAGCATATATGTAAACACACAGGATACATGAACACACACAACATTTACAAAAACACACATCATACATGAATATACACAACATATATTTAAACACACACCATACATTAACACTCACAATATATATGTAAACACACATCATATATGTAAACACACAACATACATGAACACACACAACATATACAAAAACACACATCATACATGAATATACAACATATATGTAAACACACATCATACATGAACACACACAATATATATGTAAACACACAGCATACATGAACACACACAACTTGTATGTAAACACACAGCATACATGAACACATACAACATATACAGAAACACACATCATACATGAATATACACCATATATGTAAACACACAACATACATGAACACACACAACATATACAGAAACACACATCATACATGAATATACAACATATATGTAAACACACATCATACATGAACACACACAATATATATGTAAACACACAGCATACATGAACACACACAACTTGTATGTAAACACACAGCATACATGAACACATACAACATATACAGAAACACACATCATACATGAATATACACCATATATGTAAACACACAACATACATGAACACACACAACATATACAGAAACACACATCATACATGAATATACAACATATATGTAAACACACAACATACATGAACATACACACAACATATATGTAAACACATACCATACATGTAACTCACAACATACAAGTAAACTCACAATATACATGTAAACTCACAATATACATGTAAACACACAGCATACATGAACACACATCATACATGAACACACACAACATATATGTAAACACACAGCATACATGTACACACACAATATATGTAAACACACAGCATACATGAACACACACAACATATATGTAAACACATAACATACATGTAAACACACAACATACATGAACATACACACAACATATATGTAAACACATACATACATGTAAACACACACCATACATGTAAACTCACAACATATATGTAAACTCACAATATACATGTAAACACACATCATACATGAACACACATCATACATGAACACACACAACATATATGTAAACACATACCATATATGTAAACTCACAATATACATGTAAACACACAGCATACATGAACACACATCATACATGAACACACACAACATATATGTAAACACACAGCATATATGAACACACACACCATATATGTAAACACACAGCATACATGAACACACACAACATATATGTAAGCACATAACATACATGTAAACACACAACATACATGAACATGCACACAACATATATGTAAACACATACATACATGTAAACACACACCATACATGTAAACTCACAACATATATGTAAACTCACAATATACATGTAAACACACAGCATACATGAACACACATCATACATGAACACACACAACATATATGCAAACACATACCATACATGTAAACTCACAACATACATGTAAACTCACAATATACATGTAAACACACAGTATACATGAACACACATCATACATGAACACACACGACAAATATGTAAACACACACCATATATGTAAACACACAGCATACATGAACACACACAACATACATGGAAACACACACCATTCATGTAAACTCACAACATATATGTAAACTCACAATATACATGTAAACACACATCATACATGAACACACATCATACATGAACACACACAACATATATGTAAACACACAGCATATATTTAAATTTACAATATACATGTAAACACACAGCATACATGAACACACATCATACATGAACACACACAACATATATGTAAACACACACCATATATGTAAACACACAGCATACATGAACACACATCATACATGAACACACACAACATATATGTAAACACACACCATATATGTAAACACACAGCATACATGAACACACACAACATACATGGAAGTACACACCATACATGTAAACACACACACAAACACACACTCACAACATACATGTAAACTCACAACATACATGTAAACACACAACATACATGTAAACTCACAACATGCATGTAAACTCACCATATACATGTAAACACACAGCATACATGAACACACACAACATATATGTAAACACACACCCTACATGTAAACACACAACTTACATGAACATACACACAACATATATGCAAACACATAACATAAATGTAAACACACACCATACATGTAAACTCACAACATACATGTAAACTCACAAAATACATGTAAACACACAGCATACATGAACACACATCATACATGAACACACACAACATATATGTAAACACACACCATATATGTAAACACACCGCATACATGAACACACACAACATATATGTAAACACACACCATATATGTAAACACACAACATACATGAACATACACACAACATATATGTAAACACATAACATACATCTAAACACACACCATACATGTAAACTCACAACACACATGTAAACTCACAATATACATGTAAACACACAGCATACATGAACACACATCATACATGAACACAAACAACATATATGTAAACACACACCATATATGTAAACACACAGCATACATGAACACACACAACATACATGGAAACACACACATTCATGTAAACACACATACAAACACACACACAACATACATGTAAACACACATCATAGATGAACACACACCATACATGTAAACTCACAACATACATGTAAACTCACAATATACATGTAAACACACAAAATACATGAACACACATCATACATGCATATACACAACATATATGTAAACACGCAACATATACAGAAACACACATCATACATGAATATACAACATATATGTAAACACACAGCATACATGAACACACAAAATATATATGTAAACACACAACATACATGAACACACACAACATATATGTAAACACACAGCATACATGAACACACAAAACATATATGTAAACACACAGCATACATGAACACACACAACATGTATGTAAACACACAGCATACATGAACACACACAACATATATGTAAACACACAGCATGCATGAACACACACAACATATATGTAAACACACAACATACATGAACACACACAGCATATATGTAAACACACAACATACATGAACACACACAACATATATGTAAACACACAGCATACATGAACACACACAACATATATGTAAACACACAGCATACATGAACACACACAACATATATGTAAACACACAGCATACATGAACACACACAACATATATGTAAACACACAGCATACATGAACACACACAACATATATGTAAACACACAGCATACATGAACACACACAACATACATGTAAACACACAGCATGCATGAACACACACAACATATATGTAAACACACAACATACATGAACACACACAACATATATGTAAACACACAGCATACATAAACACACACAACATATATGTAAACACACAGCATACATGAACACACACAACATACATGTAAACACACAGCATGCATGAACACACACAACATATATGTAAACACACAACATACATGAACACACACAACATATATGTAAACACACAGCATACATGAACACACACGACATACATGTAAACACACAGCATGCATGAACACACACAACATATTTGTAAACACACAGCATGCATGAACACACAACATTTATGTAAACACACAACATACATGAACACACACAACATATATGTAAACACACAACATACATGAACATACACACAACATATATGTAAACACATAACATGCATGTAAACACACACCATACATGTAAAATCACAACACACATGTAAACACACAGCATACATGAACACACATCATACATGAACAAACAGAATAAATATGTAAACACACACCATATATGTAAACACACAGCATAAATGAACACACACACCATATATGTAAACACACAGCATACATGAACACACACAACATATATGTAAACACACAACATACATGAACATACACACAACATTTATGTAAACTTATAAAATACATGTAAACCTACACCATACATATAAACTCACAACATACAAGTAAACACACAGTATACATGAACACACATCACACATGAACACACACGGCATATATGTAAACACACACCATATATGTAAACACACAGCATACATGAACACACACAACATACATGGAAACACACATCATAGATGAACACACACCATTCTTGTAAACTCACAACATACATGAACATACACAACATATATGTAAACACACACCATACATGTAAACACACAACATACATTAACATACACACAACATATATGTAAACACATAACATACATGTAAAAACACAACATACATGTAAACTCACAAAATACATGTAAACACACAGCATACATAAACCCACATCATACATGAACACACACAGCATATGTGTAAACACACACAATATATGTAAACACACAGCAAACATGAACACACACAACACATATGTAAACACACACCATATAAGTAAACACACAGCATACATGAACACACACAACATATATGTAAGCACACAGCATACATGAACACACACAACATACATGGAAACACACACCATACATGTAAACACACACACACAAACACACACACAACATACATGTAAACACACATCATAGATGAACACACACCATACATGTAAACTCACAGCATACATGTAAACTCACCATTTACTTGTATACACACATCATACATGAACACACACAACATACATGCAAATACACAGCATACATGAACACACACAACATATATGTAAACACACACCATACATGTAAACACACAACATACATGGACATACACACAACATATATGCAAACATATAACATACATGTAAACACACACCATACATGTAAACTCACAACATACATGTAAACTCACAATATACATGTAAACACACAGCATACATGAACACACATCATACATGAACACACACAACATATATGTAAACACACAGAATACATGAACACACACAGCATATATGTAAACACACAGCATGCATGAACACACACAACATATATGTAAACACACAGCATACATGAACACACACAACATATATGTAAACACACAACATACATGAACACACACAACATATATGTAAACACACAGCATACATGAACACACACAACATATATGTAAACACACAGCATACATGAACACACACAGTATATATGTAAACACACAACATACATGAACACACACAACATATATGTAAACACACAACATACACAAACACACACAACATATATGTAAACACACAGCATACATGAACACACACAACATGTATGTAAACACACAGCATACATGAACACACACAACATATATGTAAACACACAGCATACATGAACACACACGACATATATGTAAACACACAGCATGCATGAACACACACAACATATATGTAAACACACAGCATACACAAACACACACAACATGTATGTAAACACACAGCATACATGAACACACACAACATATATGTAAACACACAGCATACATGAACACACAACATATATGTAAACACACAGCATGCATGAACACACACAACATATATGTAAACACACAGCATGCATGAACACACAACATTTAGGTAAACACACAGCATACATGAACACACACAACATATATGTAAACACACAACATACATGAACATACACACAACATATATGTAAACACATAACATGCATGTAAACACACACCATACATGTAAAATCACAACACACATGTAAACACACATCATACATGAACAAACAGAATATATATGTAAACACACACCATATATGTAAACACACAGCATAAATGAACACACACACCATATATGTAAACACACAGCATACATGAACACACACAACATATATGTAAACACACAACATACATGAACATACACAAAACATATATGTAAACTTATAACATGCATGTAAACCTACACCATACATATAAACTCACAACATACATGTAAACACACAGTATACATGAACACACATCATACATGAACACACACGGCATATATGTAAACACACACCATATATGTAAACACACAGCATACATGAACACACACAACATACATGGAAACACACACCATACATGTAAACACACACACACACACAACAAACATGGAAACACACATCATAGATGAACACACACCATTCTTGTAAACTCACAACATACATGAACACACACAACATATATGTAAACACACACCATACATGTAAACACACAACATACATGAAGATACACACAACATATATGTAAACACATAACATACATGTAAAAACACACCATACATGTAAACTCACAACATATATGTAAACACACAGCATACATGAACACACACAACATGTATGTAAACACACACCATACATGTAAACACACAACATACATTAACATACACACAACATATATGTAAACACATAACATACATGTAAAAACACAACATACATGTAAACTCACAAAATACATGTAAACACACAGCATACATAAACCCACATCATACATGAACACACACAACATATGTGTAAACACACACCATATATGTAAACACACAGCAAAAATGAACACACACAACACATATGTAAACACACACCATATAAGTAAACACACAGCATACAAGAACACACACAACATATATGTAAACACACAGCATACATGAACACACACAACATACATGTAAACACACACCATATATGTAAACACATAACATACATGTAAACACACACCATACATGTAAACTCACAACATACATGTAAACTCACAATATACATGTAAACACACAGCATACATGAACACACACGACATATATGTAAACACACACCATATATGTAAAGACACAGCATACATGAACACATATGACATATATGTAAACACACGATGTATGTAAACACACAGCATACATGAACACACACAACATACATGGAAACACACACCATACATGTAAACACACACACACACACACAAACACACACACAACATACATGTAAACACACATCATAGATGAACACACACCATACATGTAAACTCACCATTTACTTGTATACACAGCATACATGAACACACACAACATATATGCAAACACACACCATACATGTAAACACACAACATACATGGACATACACACAACATATATGCAAACACATAACATACATGTAAACACACACCATACATGTAAACTCACAACATACATGTAAACTCACAATATACATGTAAACACACAGTATACATGAACACACATCATACATGAACACACACAACATATATGTAAACACACACCATATATGCAAACACACAGCATACATGAACACACACAACATATATGTAAACACACAGCATAAATGAACACACACAACATATATGTAAACGCACACCATATATGTAAACACACAACATACTTGAACATACACAACATATATGTAAACACATAACATACATGTAAACACACCATACATGTAAACCTACAACATACATGTAAACTCACAATATACATGTAAACACACAGCTTACATGAACACACATCATACATGAACACACACAACATACATGTAAACACACAGCCTACATGAACACACACACCATATATGTAAACACACAGCATACATGAACACACACAACATACATGGAAACACACACACACACAAACACACACACAACATACATGGAAACACACATCATAGATGAACACACATCATACATGTAAACTCACAACATATATGTAAACTCGCCATATACATGTAAACACACAACATACATGAACATACACACAACATATATGTAAACACATAACATACATGTAAACACACACCATACATGTAAACTCACAACATACATGTAAACTCACAATATACATGTAAACGCACAGTATACATGAACACACATCATACATGAACACACACGACATATATGTAAACACACACCATATATGTAAACACACAGCATACATGAACACACACAACATGCATGGAAACACACACCATACATGTAAACACACACACACACACACACAAACACACACACAACATACATGGAAACACGCATCTTAGATGAACACACACCATACATGTAAACTCACAACATACATGTAAACTCACAATACACATGTAAACACGCAGCATACATGAACACACACAATATATATGTAAACACACAGCATACATGAACACACACAACATATATGTAAACACACACCATACATGTAAACACACAACATACATGAACACACACCATACATGTAAACACACAAAATACATGAACACACACAACATTCATGTAAACACACACCATACATGTAAACACACAAAATACATGAACACACACAACATTCATGTAAACACACACACACAACATACATGTAATCATACAACATACATGAACACGGACCACATATATGTAAACACACAACAAAAATATAAACATACAACATACATGCAAACTCACACCACACATGAAAACACACAACATGCATGTACACACAAAACATGCATATATGTAAACACACAACATAAAATAGAAACACTCAACATACATGTAAACACACACCATACATTAAAACACACAATAGAAATAGAAACAGACAGCATACATGTAAACACACACCATATATGTAAACACACAGCATACATGTAAACACACAGCATACATGTAAACACACACCATATATGTAAACACACAGCATACATGAATACACACCATATATGTAAACACACACCATATATGTAAACACACAGCATACATGAACACACACATTCATGTAAACACACACCATATATGTAAACACACAGCATACATGTAAACACACAACACACATGAACACACACATTCATGTAAACACACAGCATACATGCTTTGCTTACTTGCTTATGGCAGTCCATCGATGTCGATGATGACGTTGCTCCAAAGGAAGTATTGGATTGGTTATTGTTGTGCCTTTGGCCTGTGCATAGCCAGGTGGCTGCTCAGGCCTATGCGTGATCCACAGACTTTGTCCCAGGAGGGGCCGGGGAAGGCAGCAGTGATGGTCCCTGGTGCTGTGGCACGTTGGTGTCTTTGTGCACGCCGCTGTGCTCTCCGCTCTGTGAACTTCTCCTGAAGATGAGTGATTCCCTGGTGGCAGGTAGAGCTCCGGGTCTGGCGGTCAGCAGCCAGGGACTCCAGTGCTGGTGGTTTGATGTCACACTTTTTCAGGAGAGTTTTAATGTGGTCTTTGTACCGTTTTTTCTGGCCCCCGGCAGACCTTTGACCGACTGAAAGCTGGCCAAACAATATCTGACGGGGTAGGCGGTGGGCTGGCATACGGATCACATGTCAGACTCATCTTAGGTGTTTTTGGCCAAGGAGTGCTGTAATGCTGGGTGTGTTGGTCCGGTCATACATTTCAGTGTAGGGCACCCTGTCTTCACAGGTCAGACCTAGGATCCTCTGGAGGCAGCGGATGTGGAAGGCCTCGAGACTCTGGATGTGCCTCTGGTAGGGTGTCCAGGTTTCAGAACTATAGAGCAGCGTGTAGAGGCAGACTGCATTATACACGGCTGTCTTGGTGGAGATGGTTAGATTCCTGTTCAGGAAAACCCCGGACCGTAGCCTTCCAAAGGCAGCAGAGGCCAGGCCAATACGGGCCTGGACGTCATCGTCAATGGTGCAGGATGGCGACAGGGTGCTACCGAGGTAGGTGAAGTGGGGGACGGTGGCTAATGGGTGCCCGTCAAGGGTGAAGATCGGCGTGTTTGGCTGGGGAGTAAACTCCTGCACGAGTATTTGTGTTCTCTTGGTGTTTATCTGAAGACCAATGGCACTGTAGATGGAGGCTATCACATTCAGTGCGCGCTGGAGAGACTCTAGTGAGTGTGCAAGTACAGCGCAGTCATCTGCATACTGTAGTTCCAGAATATGCTGGGTGGTGAGTTTAGTGGTGGCTTGGAGGCGACGGATGTTAAGAAGGTTACCATCCAGCCGGTATAGTATCTGAATCCCATCTGTGGGGTCCAGGTGTTTATGGGACCGGTGGGTGACAGTGGAAATGAACATGTTGAATATGGTTGGGGCAAGGACACACCCTTGCTTGACCCCCACATCCACACTGAAAAAATGGGGATTGTTGGCCGCTGTTGCTCACACAGGCCTGCATGCCATCATGTAGCTGTCGCAGTAGGTTGCAAAACTTTGTTGGTACACCTAGTTTTCCAAGTACTTCCCACAGCAAGTCCCGGTTTACTGTATCGAAGGCCTTGGACAGGTCAATGAATGCCATGTACAGGTCTTTGCGTTGTTCTCTGCATTTTTCCTGTACCTGTCTGGCAACAAAGATCATGTCTGCGGTGCTCCGATCACGTCTAAAGCCGCATTGAGATTCGGGCAGGATGTTTTCGGTTACATGAGTTGCTACTCGATGTAACATGATCCTTGCTAGCACCTTCCCAGCTGCGGATATTAGGGAGATACCTCGGCTGTTGCCGCAGTCTGCTTTGTCGCCTTTGCGCTTATAGATCGTTATGATGTTAGCATCCTTCCAATCTTGCGGGATGACTTCAGACGACCAGATGGCAGTGATCAGCTGGTGCATTCTGTGGTGCAGGAGATATCCACCGTGCTTCAAGATTTCTCCCGGGATCTCGTCAAGGCCTGGGCTCTTGTTGTTTTTTAGACCCTTGATGGCCTTGAGTACCTCTGAGAAGCTGAGAGAGGAGTCCAGCGAGTCTACAGGGGGCAGGCATGGGAGGTCAGAGAGTATGTCTGTCTGTACAGGCTTTGTGGTGTTCAGCAGTACCCTGAAGTGCTCAGCCCATCTGTCCAGGATCTGTTGTTTGTCCTTGTGGAGAGTGGTGCCGTCAGCTGATCTAACTGGGGTGATGTTCTTCCTCTGTGGGCCATAGATGGACTTGATGGAGTCGTAGAAGGCATGAGAGTTGTTGGTGTCTGCGTGATGTTGTATTTCGCGGGCCTTCTGGGTCCACCAGTCGTTCTCCATGGCACTGAGGGTGTGCTGGGTTTCACTTCTGAGGCGGATGAGCTGAGCCTTCAGGACGGTGGATTGAGGGTTTGATAGGTGAGCTGCAAGGGCCTTGTGTTTTGCCTGAAGCAGGTCATGGATTCCTGGCGCACTATTGTCAAACCAGTCTTGATGTCGCCTTCTGGTGTACCCTATAGACTCCACGGCCGCCTGGTGGAGGGCAGTGCGTAGGGTGCTCCAGGTAGGTCCAGTGTCCAGATCTGGTGGCACTTCAGGAATCTTGAACAGCTGATCTACTACCTTTTTCCTGAGCTGGTTGACGGAGTACGTGGACTTCAGTGCATCGCAGTTGAGCCTCTTGGAAGGTGGTGTTTTTCTCTGTTGAGGACGTATTTCTAAGTCAATCTTTGTTCTTCTCAGGCGGTGGTCAGTCCAACAGTCAGCTCCATGCATGGCCCGAGTGATGCGCACCTCCTTCCTGTCCGCGTGGCGGGTGATAATGTAATCTAGGAGATGCCAGTGTTTAGAGCGAGGGTGTTGCCAGGATGTTTTGTACTTGTTCTTCAGTTGGAACAAGGTGTTTGTGATGACCAGTTGATGCTCAGAACATAGACTGAGAAGACGAAGACCGTTATTGTTGAGGTTGCCAACACCGTGCCGACCGAGCACTTCCCTCCACAGTACACTGTCCGATCCCACTCTTGCATTAAAATCCCCTAGAAGGATGAGCTTGTCAGTGAGTGGTGTTTGGCTGATGGCGGAGTGCAGGGAGGCATAGAACTCTTCCTTACATTGAGGGTCGGCAATCAGTGTTGGGGCATAGGCGCTGATGAGGGTGCAGAAACGGTTATTGGTGAGGGGAATCCTCCAGGTCATTAACCTTTCGCTAATGCCAACTGGAGATTCGGGAAGCTTCTGAAGTAGGGAGGTCCGCACAGTGAAGCCTACACCACGGAGGCGGCGGGAGCCTTCTCGAAGCTCTTTCCAAAAGAAAGTGTATCCTTCTCCCACCTCGGCTATGGAGTCCTCCCCATGGAAGCGAGTCTCGCTGAGGGCCGCAATGTCGATGTTATACCTCTTCAGTTTGTGCGCCACCAACGCTGTTCTTCTGCGGAGAAGACGAAGACCGTTATTGTTGAGCTTGCCAACACCGTGCCGACCGAGCACTTCCCTCCACAGTACACTGTCCGATCCCACTCTTGCATTAAAATCCCCTAGAAGGATGAGCTTGTCAGTGAGTGGTGTTTGGCTGATGGCGGAGTGCAGGGAGGCATAGAACTCTTCCTTACATTGAGGGTCGGCAATCAGTGTTGGGGCATAGGCGCTGATGAGGGTGCAGAAACGGTTATTGGTGAGGGGAATCCTCCAGGTCATTAACCTTTCGCTAATGCCAACTGGAGATTCGGGAAGCTTCTGAAGTAGGGAGGTCCGCACAGCGAAGCCTACACCACGGAGGCGGCGGGAGCCTTCTCGAAGCTCTTTCCAAAAGAAAGTGTATCCTTCTCCCACCTCGGCTATGGAGTCCTCCCCATGGAAGCGAGTCTCGCTGAGGGCCGCAATGTCGATGTTATACCTCTTCAGTTTGTGCGCCACCAACGCTGTTCTTCTGCGGAGAAGACGAAGACCGTTATTGTTGAGCTTGCCAACACCGTGCAGACCGAGCACTTCCCTCCACAGTACACTGTCCGATCCCACTCTTGCATTAAAATCCCCTAGAAGGATGAGCTTGTCAGTGAGTGGTGTTTGGCTGATGGCGGAGTGCAGGGAGGCATAGAACTCTTCCTTACATTGAGGGTCGGCAATCAGTGTTGGGGCATAGGCGCTGATGAGGGTGCAGAAACGGTTATTGGTGAGGGGAATCCTCCAGGTCATCAACCTTTCGCTAATGCCAACTGGAGATTCGGGAAGCTTCTGAAGTAGGGAGGTCCGCACAGCGAAGCCTACACCACGGAGGCGGCGGGAGCCTTCTGGAAGCTCTTTCCAAAAAAGTGTATCCTTCTCCCACCTCGGCTATGGAGTCCTCCCCATGGAAGCGAGTCTCGCTGAGGGCCGCAATGTCGATGTTATACCTCTTCAGTTTGTGCGCCACCAACGCTGTTCTTCTGCGGGGACGAGATGAATCATCACGCACATCCAAAAGAGTACGGACGTTCCAAGTCGCTAGTGTGAGTGTCAGTCGGGTTTTATTCTTGTGTTTTTGACCGCATGGGGGGGATGACCCGGCAGCTGTGGTAGGCTGCCCAGGAGTGGAGGAACAGACCATTTTTAGGCCACATTTTCTAGGCCCTTCCCATCTCAGGGTGAGCAGGGTGGGGCTGCTCAGTCACGTGGGGAGCTGCCGAAGAGACACGCTGTTCCGTCCCGTACCTCAGCCACCGTCTATCCCACGCCGCCTACGTGCAGAGTTGGGCGAGATACTCCCAGTCACATCCTGACCTGTATCTGCCACCCTTCTGTATTCTGTGTGTGTATGTGTGTTTACCTTACATGTAAACACACATACACACACACAACATACATGTAAACACACAACATACATGAGCACACACCACATGTGTAAACACACAACACAATTAGAAACATACAACATACATGTAAACACACACCATACATGAAAAAACACAACATATATGTAAACATGCAACATACATGAAAACACACAACAAAGATGGAAACACACAACATGAATACAAACACACAACACAGATGGAAACACACAACATGAATACAAACACACAACAAAGATGGAAACACACAACATGAATACAAACACATAACATAGATGGAAACACACAACATGAATACAAACACATAACATAGATGGAAACACACAACATGAATACAAACACACAACATAGATGGAAACACACAGCATGAATACAAACACACAACATAGATGGAAACACACAACATGAATACAAACACACAGCAAAGATGGAAACCCACAACATAAATACAAACACACAACACAGATGGAAACACACAACATGAATACAAACACACAACAAAGATGGAAACACACAACAAAGATGCAAACACACAACGAAGATGAAAACACACAACAAAGATGCAAACACACAACATGAATACAAACACACAACAAAGATGCAAACACACAACAAAGATGAAAACACACAACAAAGATGCAAACACACAACATGAATACAAACACACAACATGACAGTGTGACATCACGGGGAATCAAAACATGTGTCAAGTGTGTTGTCAGGTTTAAAAGTCATGTGATTGTACGTGTGTGTCTGTGCGTGTGTGTGTGTGTCTGTGCGTGTGTGCGTGCGTGTGTGTGTGTGCGTGTGCATGCGTGTGTGTGCGTGCATGTGTGTGAGTGTGCGTGTGTGTGTGTGTGTGTGTGTGTGTGTGTGTGTGACGGGGGTGACCTTCACGTCTGCCAGCAGCCATTTATCTTTTATTCATGTTGTCATTTGCCAGCACAGGCAGCTTGTCTGTCACATGACTCCTGTCACATGACTCCTGTCACATGACTCCTGTCACATGACTCTTGTCACATGACTCTTGTCACATGACTCCTGTCACATGACTCTTGTCACATGACTCCTGTCACATGACTCTTGTCATGTGACTCCTGTCACGTGACTCATGTCACATGACTCATGTCACATGACTATTGTCACGTGACTCCTGTCACATGACTCCTGTAACATGACTCATGTCACGTGACTCCTGTCACATGACTCTTGTCACATGACTCCTGTCACGTGACTCTTGTCACGTGACTCCTGTCACATGACTCCTGTCACATGACTCTTGTCACATGACTCTTGTCACATGACTCCTGTCACATGACTCCTGTCACATGACTCTTGTCACATGACTCTTGTCACGTGACTCCTGTCACGTGACTCTTGTCACATGACTCATGTCACATGACTCCTGTCACATGACTCTTGTCACATAACTCCTGTCACATGACTCATGTCACGTGGCTCCTGTCACATGACTCATGTCACATGACTCCTGTCACATGACTCATGTCACGTGACTCCCGTTACATGACTCTTGTCACATGACTCATGTCAGGTGACTCCTGTCACGTGACTCTTGTCACATGACTCTTGTCACATGACTCCTGTCATATGACTCCTGTCACATGACTATTGTCACATGACTATTGTCACATGACTCTTGTCACATGACTCCTGTCACATGACTCTTGTCACATAACTCCTGTCACATGACTCCTGTCACATGACTCCTGTCACGTGACTCTTGTCACATGACTCTTGTCACGTGACTCCTGTCATGTGACTCTTGTCACATGACTCTTGTCACATGACTCCTGTCACATGACTCCTGTCACATGACTCTTGTCACATGACTCCTGTCACATGACTCTTGTCACATGACTCCTGTCACATGACTCTTGTCACATGACTCTTGTCCTATGAATCCTGTCACATGACTCCTGTCTCATGACTCCTGTCACATGACTCCTGTCACATGACTCTTGTCACATGACTCCTGTCACATGACTCCTGTCACGTGACTCCTGTCACGTGACTCTTGTCACATGACTCCTGTCACGTGACTCTTGTCACATGACTCCTGTCACATGACTCTTGTCACATGACTCTTGTCACATGACTCCTGTCACATGACTCTTGTCACATGACTCTTGTCCTATGAATCCTGTCACATGACTCCTGTCTCATGACTCTTGTCACATGACTCCTGTCACGTGACTCTTGTCACATGACTCTTGTCACATAACTCCTGTCACATGACTCCTGTCTCATGACTCTTGTCACATGACTCCTGTCACGTGACATCTCTAGCCATGACGTTAGTGTGAAGCGTCCTGTCCGACACAACATGTTATCAGAGTAGCGTTCAAGACCATCTGGGTGTGTCAATGATGCAAGAGTGTTTGCAAGCGTTGCATAATTGAACAATGGCGTTTGTAATCACGCCTTCTTTCAACACGCCAACGCTAATCACCATTTTAATTTGGCTTCCCCCGTCTAAATGGTGGCTTTTTCTCCCGCTTTTTTTCTCCCAGATGACAACTGCGGGCTGAGCGACTTCCGCAGGCTGAAAGTGGCGATGCTGGAGCTGTACGACAAACTCTACCAGGGGTCAAAGGTCCACGGCGCCCACCGGGACAACATGGCCGCCAGGAAGCAACTGGTGGACGAGATGTTCCAAGGCTTCGACGCGGACGGCGACGCTCACGTCTCCGCTGCGGAACTTTCCCAGGTATTACGCTTATATACATCCTGTCATATAGAGGATCTTTGGCTGACGTTTTAGCAGTCAACCCTGACAAAGTTGGAGGAGTAAAAGTAAAAGACTAAAACAGTAATAATAATAATAATAATAGATGTTGAGTAAACAACCTCAAAGTGCTACAGTGTGTTACAAAAAATAAAAATAAAAATATAATAAAAAAATAAAACCTCGAACAGCCACATAGCAAAAACGAGTATGCATATATCTAAAAAAAGGCTTTTTTTAAAAGAAGGGTTTTTAAGCCTTTTTTAATAGCATCCACAGTCTGTGGTGCCCTCAGGTGGTCAGGGAGAGCAGAAAGCCCGGTCTCCCATTGTTCGTAGCTTTGTCCTCGGAGGTTGGAGGAGGTTAGTCTGTCCGGAGCGGAGGTGTCGACTGGAGGATTTGGGGGTAAGTAGTTCTTTGAGGTAGAGGGGGGCATTTCCATGGAGGCACTGGTGGGTTAGTAGGTACAGCAGTGAGGTCTTGCCAAAAAGAGGATCTTTGACTTCTGTTTTTTTTTTATTAGTTTTTTTTTAGTATGACCTTTGTGTGTCATTATAAAACAGCAGAACACATCTGGCTGCTGTTTTTCTAGTATGGCCTTAAAAACAGAAGTCCTCTTGTCGAACAAAGGATCTTTGACAAGAGTTTTTTGGTTTTTGATCTTTAAAAACAGCCAAACAAACCCACCATATCTCTTAATAGTTTTTTGTTGTTTTTTAGTACGACCATAAAAACAGTAATCTGGTCAGAAAAAGTATCTCGGACTACAGTTTTGCAGTAGATCTTAAAAACTACAGAACACTCCTGTCACATAGAAGATCTTTGACTAGAGTGTTTGCAATAGGCCCGTAACAACTGCATAACAATTGAGTCTAATACAGGATCTTTGACTCTTGTTTATTTGTATGTCGTCTATAAAACAGAAGAAAGCATCTGTAATATAAATTATCTTTGGCTTGTTTTTTTTTTAAGTATAACCTTGAAAACAGTACTGCCCCTGTCAAATAAAGGATCTTTGACGAGAGTTTTTGCATTTGGTGTTTAAAAACAGCCAAACAAACCCACCATATCTCTTAATATTTTTTTTATTTTTTTTTAGTACGACCATAAAAACAGTAATCTGGTCAGATAAAGTATCTTGGACTACAGTTTTGCAGTAGATCTTAAAAACTACAGAACACTCCTGTCACATTGACAATCTTTGACTAGAGTGTATGCAATAAGTCCATAACAACTGTATAACAATCAAGTCTAATACAGGATCTTTGACTCTTGTTTTTTTTTGCATTTAGTCTATAAAACAGCAGAAAGCATCTGTAATATAAATAATCTTTGGCTAGTGTTTTTTTTAAGTATAACCTTGAAAACAGTACTGCCCCTGTCAAATAAAGGATCTTTGATGAGAGTTTGTTTGCATTTGGTCCTTAGAAACAGCCCAACAAACCAGTCATAGAGACAATCTTTGAATAGTGTTGTTGTTGTTTTTTTGTACGACCTTAAAAACAGTAATCTGGTCAGATAAAGTAGTACTGCCCCTGTCAAATAAAGGATCTTTGACTAGAGTTTTTGCCATAGGTTTAAAAAATAATAGAAAACTCCTGACATATAGAAGAGTGTTTTTGCACCAGGTATTTAAAAATAGTATAACAATCAAGTCTAATACAGGATCTTTGACTCATGTTTTTTTGCATGTAGTCTTTAAAACAGCAGACAGCATCTGTAAAATAAATGATCTTTGACGAGAGTTTTTTTCCATTTAGTCTTTAAAAACAGCCCAACAAACCAGTCGTATAGACAATCTTTGAATATATATTTTTTTTTTTTACTACAACCTTAAAAAGAGTCATCTGGTCATATAAAGTATCTTGTACTACAGTTTTGCAGTAGATCTTAAAAACTACAGAACACTCCTGTCACATTGACGATCTTTGACTAGAGTGTTTGCAATAGGTCCATAACAACTGTATAACAATCGAGTCTAATACAGGATCTTTGACTCTTGTTTTTTTGCATTTAGTCTATAAAACAGCAGAAAGCATCTGTAATATAAATGATCTTTGGCTAGTGTTTTTTTGAAGTATAACCTTGAAAACAGTACTGCCCCTGTCAAATAAAGGATCTTTGATGAGAGTTTTTTTGCATTTGGTCTTTAGAAACAGCCCGACAAACCAGTCATAGAGACAATCTTTGAATAGTGTTGTTGTTTTTTTGCACGACCTTAAAAATAGTAATCTGGTCAGATAAAGTAGTACTGCCCCTGTCAAATAAAGGATCTTTGACTAGAGCTTTTGCCATAGGTTTAAAAAATAATAGAAAACTCCTGACATATAGAAGAGTGTTTTTGCACCAGGTCGTTAAAAATAGTATAACAATCAAGTCTAATACAGGATCTTTGACTCATGGTTTTTTGCATGTAGTCTTTAAAACAGCAGAAAGCATCTGTAAAATAAATGATCTTTGACGAGTTTTTTCCCATTTAGTCTTTAAAAACAGCCCAACAAACCAGTCGTATAGACAATCTTTGAATATTGTTTTTTTTTTACTACAACCTTAAAAACAGTAATCTGGTCAGATAAAGTATCTTGGACTACAGTTTTGCAGTAGATCTTAAAAACTACAGAACACTCCTGTCACATTGACGATCTTTGACTAGAGTGTTTGCAATAGGTCCATAACAACTGTATAACAATCGAGTCTCATACAGGTTCTTTGACTCTTGTTTTTTTGCATTTAGTCTATAAAACAGCAGAACACATCTGTATTATAGATGATCTTTGGCTGCTGTTTTTGTAGTATGACCTTAAAAACAGAAGTCCTCTTGACAAATAAAGGATCTTTGATGAGAGTGTTTGCATTTGGTCTTTAAAAACAGTCGAACAAACCAGTCATATAGACCAGTGGTCCCCAACCACCGGGCCGCGGCCGGCCGCACAAGAAATTAAAAAAAATAAATAAATAAAAATAAAAAATATATATATATATATTTATTTTTTTATTAAATCAACATAAAAAACACAATATATACATTATAGATCAATATAGATCGATACAGTCTGCAGGGATACAGTCCATAAGCACACATGATTGTATTTCTTTATGACAAAAAAAAACAAAAACAAAAAAAACTACCCCCCCACACCCGGTCTGCAAGTATAAAAAGGTTGGGGACCACTGATATAGACAATCTCTTAATTGTGTTTTTTAATTTTTAATTTATTTATTGTTTTAATTTTTTTAGTACAACCATTAAAAAAGTCTTCTGGTCAGATATAGTATCTTGGACTACAGTTTTGCACTAGATTTTAAAAACTGTTTACAAAGTTATACTTAAAAAAACCCACTAGCCATTTGCAACAAATTCATTTATATTACAGATGCTTTCTGTTGTTTTATAGACTAAATGCAAAAAAACAAGAGTCAAAGATCCTGTATGAGACTCGATTGTTATACAGTTGTTATGGACCTATTGCAAACACTCTAGTCAAAGATCTTCTATGTGACAGGAGTGTTCTGTAGTTTTTAAGATCTACTGCAAAACTGTAGTCCAAGATACTTTATCTGACCAGATTACTGTTTTTAAGGTTGTACTAACAAAAAAACACTATTCAAAGATTGTCTATATGACTGGTTTGTCGGGCTGTTTTTAAATACCAAGTGCAAAAACTCTCGTCAAACATCCTTTGTTTGTCAAGAGGACTTCTGTTTTTAAGGTCATACTACAAAAACAGCAGCCAAAGATCATCTATAATACAGATGTGTTCTGCTGTTTTATAGACAAAAACAAGAGTCAAAAATCCTGTATTAGACTTGAATGTTATACTATTTTTAAAGACCTGGTGCAAAAACACTCGTTTTTATGTCAGGAGTTTTCTGTTGTTTTTAAAACTTATGGCAAAAACTCAAGTCATAGATCCTTTATTTGACAGGGGCAGTACTACTTTATATGACCAGATTACTGTTTTTAAGGTGATAGAAAAGAAGAAAAAAACTCTAGTCAAAGATTGTCTATATGACTGGTTTGTTGGGCTGTTTTTAAAGACCAAATGCAAATTTATTTGACAGGGGCAGTACTGTTTTCAAGGTTATACTTAAAAAAACACTAGCCAAAGATCATTTATATTACAGATGCTTTCTGCTGTTTTATAGACACAAAACAAGAGTCAAAGATCCTGTATGAGACTTGATTGTTGTACTACTTTTAAAGACCTTTTGCAAAAACACTCGTCTATATGTCAGGAGTTTTCTGTTGTTTTTAAAACCCATGGCAAAAATGCAAGTCAAAGATCCTTTATTTGACAGGGGCAGTACTACTTTATCCGACTAGAATACTGTTTTTAAGATGGTACTGAAAAATAGACACTATTCAAAGATTGTCTATATAACGGGTTTGTTTGGCTGTTTTTAAAGACCAAATGCAAAAAGTCTCGTCAAAGATCCTTTGTTTGACAAGAGGACTTTATACTACAAAAACAGCGGCCAAAGATCATCTATAATACAGATGTGTTCTGCTGTTTTATAGACAAAAAAACAAGATGCACAGATTCTGTATTAGACTCGATTGTTATACTATTTATAAGACCTGGTGCAAAAAACACTTGTCTATATGTCAGGAGTTTTCTATTATTTTTCAAACCTGCAGCAAAAAACAAGTCAAAGATCATTTATTTGACAGGGGCAGTTCTACTTTATACGACCAGATAACTGTTTTAACGTCATAGTAAAAAAACACTATTCAAAGATTGTCTATATGACTGGTTTGTTTGACTGTTTTTAAAAACAAGACCAAATGCAAAAACTATCGTCAAAGATCCTTTATTTGAGCGAAGCAATATTGTTTTTAAGGTTATACTACAAAAACAGCAGCCAAAGATCATCTATAATACAGATGTGTTCTGCTGTTTTATAGACTACATGCAAAAAAACACGAGTCAAAGATCCTGTATTAGACGTGAATGTGATACTATTTCTAACGACCTGGTGCAAAATCACTCGTCTATATGTCAGGAGTTTTCTATTATTTTTCAAACCTACAGCAAAAAACAAGTCAAAGATCATTTATTTGACAGGGGCAGTACTACTTTATCCGACCAGATTACTGTTTTTAAGGTCGTAGTAAAAAAACTCTATTCAAAGATTGTCTATATGTCTGGTTTGTTTGGCTGTTTTTTTTTAAAAGACCAAATGCAAAAACTCTCGTCAAAGATCCTTTATTTGAGAGGGGCAGTACTGTTTTAAAGGTTATACTTAAAAAAAACACTAACCAAAGATCATCTATAATACAGATTTGTCCTGCTGTTTTATAGACTACATGCAAAAAAACACGAGTCAAAGATCCTGTATTAGACTTAAATGTCATACTATTTTTAACGACCTGGTGCAAAAACACTTGTCTATATGTCAGGAGTTTTCTGTTGTTTTTAAATTCTACTGTAAAAACAAGTCAAAGATCCTTTATTTGACAGGGGCAGTGCTGTTTTTAAGGTTATACTACAAAAACAGCAGCCAAAGATCATCTATAATACAGATATGTTCTGCTGTTTTATGGACTACATGCAAAAAAACCAAGAGTCAAAGATCCTGTATTAGACTTGATTGTTATACTATTTTTAACGACCTGGTGCAAAATCACTCGTCTATATGTCAGGAGTTTTCTGCTGTTTTTAAAACCTACAGCAAAAACAAGTCAAAGATCCTTTATTTGACAGGGGCAGTGCTGTTTTTAAGGTTATACTACAAAAAAAACACTAGCCAAAGATCATTTGTTACACATACAGCTGTTTGCGAGACTAAATGCAACAAAAAAATACAAGAGTCAAAGATCCTGTATTAGACTTGATTGTTATGCTCTTTTTACTTGTTACTTGGTGACACAATTAGGAGAACCACTGATATAGAAGATCTCTGACTAGTTTGTTTGGCTGTTTTTTAAAAAAAGACCAAATGCAAAAACTCTCGTCAAAGATCCTTTATTTGAGAGGGGCAGTACTGTTTTTAAGGTTATACTACAAAAAAACACTAGCCAAAGATCATGTATAATACAGATGTGTTCTGCTGTTTTATAGACTACATGCAAAAAAACCAAGAGTCAAAGATCCTGTATTAGACTTGAATGTTATTCTATTTTTAACGACCTGGTGGAAAAAAAACTTGTCTATATGCCATGAGTTTTCTGCTGTTTTTAAAACCCACTGCAAAAAAAAGTCAAAGATCCTTTATTTGACAGGGGCAGTGCTGTTTTTAAGGTTATACTACAAAAAAAAAAAAACACTAGCCAAAGATCATTTGTTACACTTACAGCTGTTTTCTGCTGTTTTCTAGACTAAATGCAACACAAAAATACAAGAGTCAAAGATCCTGTATTAGACTTGATTGTTATGCTGTTTTTACTTGTTACTTGGTGACAAAATTAGGAGAACCACTGATATAGATAATCTTTGACGAACATGTTTGCAGTAGGTCCCTAAGAACAGCGCTCTTGTCAAGTCAAACAGTGGTCCCCAACCACCGGGCCGCGGACCGATTGGTACCAGGCCGCATAACAAATGTAAAAAAGAAAATAAAAATGTTTATTTTTTATTTTTTTATTAAATCAACATAAAAAACACAAAATATACATAATATAATAATACAGATCAATACAGTCTGCAGGGATACGTAAGCACACATGATTGTATTTCTTTATGGAAAAAAATAAAATAAAATAATTAAATCAACATAAAAACACAAAATATACATTATATATCAATATAGATCAATACAGTCTGCAGGGATACAGTCCGTAAGCACATATGATTGTATTTCTTTATGAAAAAAAAAAATTAAATCAACATAAAAACACAAAATATACATTATATATCAATATAGATCAATACATTCTGCAGGGATACGTAAGCACACATGATTGTATTTCTTTATGGAAAAAAATAAAATAAAATAATTAAATCAACATAAAAACACAAAATATACATTATATATCAATATAGATCAATACAGTCTGCAGGGATACAGTCCGTAAGCACACGATTGTATTTCTTTATGGAAAAAAATAAAATAAAATAATTAAATCAACATAAAAACACAAAATATACATTACATATCAATATAGATCAATACAGTCTGCAGGGATACAGTCCGTAAGCACACATGATTGTATTTCTTTATGAAAAAAAATAAAATAAAATAATTAAATCAACATAAAAACACAAAATATACATTATATATCAATATAGATCAATACAGTCTGCAGGGATACAGTCCGTAAGCACACATGATTGTATTTCTTTATGAAAAAAAATAAAATAAAATAATTAAATCAACATAAAAAAACAAAATATACATTATATATCAATATAGATCAATACAGTCTGCAGGGATACAGTCCGTAAGCACACATGATTGTATTTCTTTATGAAAAAAAATAAAATAAAATAATTAAATCAACATAAAAACACAAAATATACATTATATATCAATATAGATCAATTCAGTCTGCAGGGATACAGTCCGTAAGCACACATGATTGTATTTCTTTATGAAAAAAAAAAAAAAAAAAAAAAAAAAAAAAAAATTAAATCAACATAAAAACACAAAATATACATTATATATCAATATAGATCAATACAGTCTGCAGGGATACGTAAGCACACATGATTGTATTTCTTCATGGAAAAAAATTAAATAAAATAATTAAATCAACATAAAAACACAACATATACATTATATATCAATATAGATCAATACAGTCTGCAGGGATACAGTCCGTAAGCACACATGATTGTATTTCTTTATGAAAAAAAAAAAGAAAAGAAAAAAAAAAAATTAAATCAACATAAAAACACAAAATATACATTATATATCAATATAGATCAATACAGTCTGCAGGGATACAGTCCGTAAGCACACATGATTGTATTTCTTTATGAAAAAAAAAAAACTAAATCAACATAAAAACACAAAATATACATAATATATCAATATAGATCAATACAGTCTGCAGGGATACAGTCCGTAAGCACACATGATTGTATTTCTTTATGAAAAAAAAAAAAAAAAAAAAAAATATAAAAAATTAAATCAACATAAAAACACAAAATATACATTATATATCAATATAGATCAATACAGTCTGCAGGGATACGTAAGCACACATGATTGTATTTCTTCATGGAAAAAAATTAAATAAAATAATTAAATCAACATAAAAACACAACATATACATTATATATCAATATAGATCAATACAGTCTGCAGGGATACAGTCCGTAAGCACACATGATTGTATTTCTTTATGAAAAAAAAAAAGAAAAGAAAAAAAAAAAATTAAATCAACATAAAAACACAAAATATACATTATATATCAATATAGATCAATACAGTCTGCAGGGATACAGTCCGTAAGCACACATGATTGTATTTCTTTATGAAAAAAAAAAAACTAAATCAACATAAAAACACAAAATATACATAATATATCAATATAGATCAATACAGTCTGCAGGGATACGTCAGCACACATGATTGTATTTCTTTATGGAAAAAAATAAAATAAAATAATTAAATCAACATAAAAACACAAAATATACATTATATATCAATATAGATCAATACAGTCTGCAGGGATACGTAAGCACACATGATTGTATTTCTTTATGAAAAAAAATAAAATAAAATAATTAAATCAACATAAAAACACAAAATATACATTATATATCAATATAGATCAATACAGTCTGCAGGGATACAGTCCGTAAGCACACATGATTGTATTTCTTTATGAAAAAAATAAAAATAAAAAATAAAAAAATAAAATAAAATCAACATAAAAACACAAAATATACATTATATATCAATATAGATCAATACAGTCTGCAGGGATACAGTCCGTAAGCACACATGATTGTATTTCTTTATGAAAAAAAAAAAGAAAAGAAAAAAAAAAAATTAAATCAACATAAAAACACAAAATATACATTATATATCAATATAGATCAATACAGTCTGCAGGGATACAGTCCGTAAGCACACATGATTGTATTTCTTTATGAAAAAAAAAAAACTAAATCAACATAAAAACACAAAATATACATAATATATCAATATAGATCAATACAGTCTGCAGGGATACGTCAGCACACATGATTGTATTTCTTTATGGAAAAAAATAAAATAAAATAATTAAATCAACATAAAAACACAAAATATACATTATATATCAATATAGATCAATACAGTCTGCAGGGATACGTAAGCACACATGATTGTATTTCTTTATGAAAAAAAATAAAATAAAATAATTAAATCAACATAAAAACACAAAATATACATTATATATCAATATAGATCAATACAGTCTGCAGGGATACAGTCCGTAAGCACACATGATTGTATTTCTTTATGAAAAAAATAAAAATAAAAAATAAAAAAATAAAATAAAATCAACATAAAAACACAAAATATACATTATATATCAATATAGATCAATACAGTCTGCAGGGATACGTAAGCACACATGATTGTATTTCTTTATGGAAAAAAATAAAATAAAATAATTAAATCAACATAAAAACACAACATATACATTACATATCAATATAGATCAATACAGTCTGCAGGGATACAGTCCGTAAGCACACATGATTGTATTTCTTTATGGAAAAAAAAAAGAAAAAAAAAAAAAAATTAAATCAACATAAAAACACAACATATACATTATATATCAATATAGATCAATACAGTCTGCAGGGATACAGTCCGTGAGCACACATGATTGTATTTCTTTATGAAAAAAATAAATACATACAAATAAAGTTTTTAAATAACCCCCCTGGTCCGTGGGACAAATTTTCAAGCGTTGACCGGTCCGCAGCTACAAAAAGGTTGGGGACCACTGATGTAAAGGATCTTCGACTTGCCTAAAAAGGACTGTTGCAGCTTTTATCGCTGATGGATTATGTTGAGCATGAACAAGCCGTGAGAGCCGAGTGAGTCCTCTTCAGCTCCGCTGGCGGCTGATGCATCTTTGGCGGTGTCAGAGGAGCCTCACACTCAGCGGAGGCGTTCTTGTCAAGCATGAGATGATGAATCTCCTGCAGAATCAAACTCCGATCCATCCAATATTACTTCTCTGGAGGGTTTGGCTTTTGTTTAGTTTTGTCAGTGCCCTCTTCCCTCTTTTTTTATTTTTTTCTATCCATTTTCATCGACTGCACTTCACCGGAATGACCGCGCCGGATTTGACATCTCTTCATAATATTTACATATTTTTACATTTTGCACGGGTGTCAGTCTGACAGGAACCCCTGAGCCAAATGCTAAGTCAATAAAAGATGCTTTTTATTAGAGAAAATACAAGAGATGTACGGTCAGTCTGGGTTAGTTGTTACCTCATCCCTTAAAGCAGAGCTGGGCAAATATGTTGACTCAGGGGCCACATTGAGAGAGAAAAATGTGTCTGGGGGGGGCCAATGTGTATGTGTGTATAAATGATATATACACATTTAGCTGTACAGTATGTGAGTTGGGGTCCCTTTTTTTCAGGAACACTAATACCAAAAGTCACAATGTCAGATAGAGTTCTAAAAACGTTATGACAGACAACCTAAATTTTTTTAAATTAAATTTCACAGTTTTTTACTGAATGGGACACCCAAAATGTACATGAAAATAAAGACAGTGGGATTTACAATATTAACTATGAACAATAAAACACTGAATATTAACAACATATGAACATATTTTACATCTCAGACCACGCAAAACACAACAAAAATGTAAAAAAATAGCTAAATATGAATGCAAAGAGTATTCAGCTGTACAGTATGTGTGTTTGGGTCCCTTTTTTTCAGGAACACTAATACCAAAAGTCACGATAGAGTTCTAAAAACATTATGATAGACCACTTTTCAAAAAAAAAGAATGGAATTCTACTGTTTTCTACTGAATGGGACACCAAAAATATACATGGAAATAAAGAAAGTGGGATTTACAATTGTAACTATGAACAATAAAACACTGAATATTAACAACATATGAACATATTTTACTTCTCAGACCAAGAAAAACACAACAAAAATGTAAAAAACAGCAAAATATGAATGCAAAGTGTAATAAACACCTGCAATATGATTTATCATCACGTAAAAATCTGCTGTACAGTATGTGTGTTTGGCTACATTTTTTTCAGGAACACTAATACCAAAAGTCACAATGTCCCATAGAGTTCTAAAAACGTTATGACAGACAAAAACTAAATGGAATTTTACAGTTTTCTACTGAATGGGACACCCAAAATGTACATGAAAATTAAGTAAGTGGGATTTACAATATTAACTATGAACAATAAAACACTGATTATTAACAACATATGAACATATTTTACTTGTCAGATTAAGCAAAACACAACAAAAATGTAAAAAACAGCAAAATATGAATACAAAGTGTAATAAACACCTAAAATATGACATATTATCATGTACAAATCTGGGTCCCTTTTTTTCAGGAACACTAATACCAAAAGTCACAATGTCCCATAGAGTTCTAAAAACGTTATGACAGACAACCTAAAAAAAACGGAATTAAATTTTACAGTTTTTTACTGAATGGGACACCCAAAATGTACATGGAAATAAAGACAGTGGGATTTACAATATTAACTATGAACAATATTAACAACATATGAACATATTTTACATCTCAGAACAAGCAAAACACAACAAAAATGTAAAAAAATAGCTAAATATGAATGCAAAGAGTATTCAGCTGTACAGTATGTGTGTTTGGGTCCCTTTTTTTCAGGAACACTAATACCAAAAGTCACGATAGAGTTCTAAAAACATTATGATGGACCACTTTTCAAAAAAAAAGAATGGAATTCTACTGTTTTCTACTGAATGGGACACCAAAAATATACATGGAAATAAAGAAAGTGGGATTTACAATATTAACTATGAACAATAAAACACTGAATATTAACAACATATGAACATATTTTACTTCTCAGACCAAGAAAAACACAACAAAAATGTAAAAAACAGCAAAATATGAATGCAAAGTGTAATAAACACCTACAATATGATTTATCATCACGTAAAAATCTGCTGTACAGTATGTGTGTTTGGTCCCTTTTTTTCAGGAACACTAATACCAAAAGTCACAATGTCAGATAGAGTTCTAAAAACGTTATGACAGACCACCTCAAAAAAACGGAATTACATTTTACCGTTTTTTACTGAATGGGACACCCAAAATGTACAATAAAATAAAGAAAGTGGGATTTATAATATTAACTATGAACAATAAAACACGGAATATTAACAACATATGAACATCTTTTACATCTCAGATCAAGAAAAACACAACAAAAATGTAAAAACCAGCAAAATACGAATACAAAGTGTAATAAACACCTAAAATATGACATATTATCATGTACAAACCTGCTGTACAGTATGTGTGTTTGGGTCCCTTTTTTTCAGGAACACTAATACCAAAAGTCACAATGTCACATATAGTTCTAAAACACGTTAGGACGAACAAACTAAAAAAACGGAATGTAATTTTACAGTTTTTTACTGAATGGGACACCCAAAATGTACATGAAAATAAAGACAGTGGGATTTACAATATTAACTATGAACAATAAAACACTGAATATTAACAACATATGAACATATTTTACTTCTCAGACCAAGCAAAACACAACAAAAATGTAAAAAACAGCAAAATATGAATGCAGAGTGTAATAAACACCTAAAATATGATATATTATCACATACAAATCTGCCGCACAGTTTGTGTGTTTGGTCCCTTTTTTTCAGGAACACTAATACCAAAAGTCACAATGTCACATAAAGTTCTAAAATGTTATGACAGACAACCTAAAAAAAAACGGAATTAAATTGTACAGTTTTTTACTGAATGGGACACCAAAAATGTATATGAAAATTAAGTAAGTGTGATTTACAATATTAATTATGAACACTAAAACACTGAATATTAACAACATATGAACATATTTTACTTCTCAGACCAAGCAAAACACAACAAAAATGTAAAAAAACAGCAAAATATGAATGCAGAGTGTAATAAACACCTACAATATGATTTATTATCACGTAAAAACCTGCTGTACAGTATGTGTGTTTGGCTACATTTTTTTCAGGAACACTAATACCAAAAGTCATGATAAAGTTCTAAAAGCGTTATGACAGACAACCTCAAAAAAACGGAATGGAATTTGACCGTTTTTTTACTGAATGGGACAACCAAAATGCACATAGAAAAAGAGAAAGTGGGATTTACAAGATTAACTATGAACAATAAAACACTGAATATTTACAACATATGAACATATTTTACTTCTCAGATCAAGCAAAACACAACAAAAATGTAAAAAACAGCTAAATATGAATGCAAAGTGTATTTATCTGTACAGTATGTGTGTTTGGGTCCCTTTTTTTCAGGAACACTAATACCAAAAGTCACGATAGAGTTCTAAAAACATGACGGACAACCTAAAAAAAACGGAATTAAATTTGAAATTTTTTTACTGAATGGGACACCCAAAATGTACATGAAAATAAAGAAAGTGGGATTTATAATATTAACTATGAACAATAAAACACGGAATATTAACAACATATGAACATCTTTTACATCTCAGATCAAGAAAAACACAACAAAAATGTAAAAACCAGCAAAATACGAATACAAAGTGTAATAAACACCTAAAATATGACATATTATCATGTACAAACCTGCTGTACAGTATGTGTGTTTGGGTCCCTTTTTTTCAGGAACACTAATACCAAAAGTCACAATGTCACATAGAGTTCTAAAAACGTTATGACAGACAACCTCAAAAAAACCAAAATGGAATTTTACATTTTTTTACTGAATGGGACACCCAAAATGTACATGAAAATAAAGAAAGTACGATTTACAATCTTAACTATGAACAATAAAACACTGAATATTAACAACATATAAACATATTTTACTTCTCAGACCAAGAAAAACACAACAAAAATGTAAAAAACAGCAAAATATGAATGCAAAGTGTAATAAACACCTGCAAAATGATTTATCATCACGTAAAAATCTGCTGTACAGTATGTGTGTTTGGTCCATTTTTTTCAGGAACACTAATACCAAAAGTCACAATGTCCCATAGAGTTCTAAAAACGTTATGACAGACCACCTCAAAAAAGCGGAGTGGCATTTTACCATTTTTTTACTGAATGGGACACCCAAAATGTACATGAAAATTAAGTAAGTGGGATTTACAATATTAACTATGAACAATAAAACACTGAATATTAACAACATATGAACATATTTTACTTGTCAGATTAAGCAAAACACAACAAAAATGTAAAAAACTGCAAAATATGAATACAAAGTGTAATAAACACCTAAAATATGACATATTATCATGTACAAATCTGGGTCCCTTTTTTTCAGGAACACTAATACCAAAAGTCACAATGTCCCATAGAGTTGTAAAAACGTTATGACAGACAACCTAAAAAAAACGGGATTAAATTTTACAGTTTTTTACTGAATGGGACACCCAAAATGTACATGAAAATAAAAACAGTGGGATTTACAATATTAACTATGAACAATATTAACAATATATGAACATATTTTACATCTCAGACCACGCAAAACACAACAAAAATGTAAAAAAAATAGCTAAATATGAATGCAAAGTGTATTCAGCTGTACAGTATGTGTGTTGGGGTCCCTTTTTTTCAGGAACACTAATACCAAAAGTCACGATAGAGTTCTAAAAACATTATGATAGACCACTTTTCAACAAAAAAAAATGGAATTCTACTGTTTTCTACTGAATGGGACACCCGAAATGTACATGTAAATAAAGAAAGTGGGATTTACAATATTAACTATGAACAATAAAACACTGAATATTAACAACATATGAACATATTTTACTTCTCAGACCAAGAAAAACACAACAAAAATGTAAAAAACAGCAATATATGAATGCAAAGTGTAATAAACACCTACAATATGATATATTATCAGGTAAAAACCTGCTGTACAGTATGTGTGTTTGGCTACATTTTATTCAGGAACACTAATACCAAAAGTCACAATGTCACATAGAGTTCTAAAAACGTTATGACAGACCACCTCAAAAAAACGGAATGAAATTTTACCGTTTTTTACTGAATGGGACACCCAAAATGTACAATAAAATAAAGAAAATGAGATTTACAATATTAACTATGAACAATAAAACACTGAATATTAACAACATATGAACATATTTTACTTCTTATATCAAGCAAAACACAACAAAATTGTAAAAAAAAACTGGAAAAATGAATGCAAAGTGTAATACACACCTAAAATATGACATATTATCACGTACAAATCTGCTGTACAGTATGTGTGTTTGGTCCCTTTTTTTCAGGAACACTAATACCAAAAGTCACGATAGAGTTCTAAAATGTTATTGCAGACAACCTACAAAAAATGTAATTACATTTTACAGTTTTTTACTGAATGGGACACCCAAAATGTACAATAAAATAAAGAAAATGAGATTTACAATATTAACTATGAACAATAAAACACTGAATATTAACAACATATGAACATATTTTACTTCTTATATCAAGCAAAACACAACAAAAATGTAAAAAACAGCTAAATATGAATGCAAAGTGTATTTATCTGTACAGTATGTGTGTTTGGGTCCCTTTTTTTCAGGAACACTAATACCAAAAGTCACGATAGAGTTCTAAAAACATTATGACAGACAACCTAAAAAAAACGGAATTAAATTTGAATTTTTTTTACTGAATGGGACACCCAAAATGTACATGGAAATAAAGAAAGTGGGATTTACAATATTAACTATGAACAATAAAACACGGAATATTAACAACATATGAACATCTTTTACATCTCAGATCAAGAAAAACACAACAAAAATGTAAAAACCAGCAAAATACGAATACAAATTGTAATAAACACCTAAAATATGACATATTATCATGTACAAACCTGCTGTACAGTTTGTGTGTTTGGGTCCCTTTTTTTCAGGAACACTAATACCAAAAGTCACAATGTCAGATAGAGTTCTAAAAACGTTATGACAGACAACCTCAAAAAAAAAACAAAATGGAATTTTACATTTTTTTACTGAATGGGACACCCAAAATGTACATGAAAATAAAGAAAGTACGATTTACAATATTAACTATGAACAATAAAACACTGAATATTAACAACACATGAACATATTTTACTTCTTAGACCAAGTAAAACACAACAAAAATGTATAAAACAGCAAAATATGAGTGCAAAGTGTAATAAACACCTACAATATGATTTATTATCAGGTAAAAATCTGTTGTCAAAGTGGATTGTGCAACCTCCCCAATTTGTCACGTTTAGTGTGTCAGGTAAACTGTGACAAATGGAGCCATATGAATTCCCTTCCTTTTTTACAGGGCAGCTACTCCTGGATCGTCCCACTCCTTAACGCTCGAGTCGCACGCAAAAATAGCACTTACCTTCTGTGTTTCCTGAATGTGCCTCTGCACGTTTCAACCCTGTTTATTGCATTGTGCAGCAACAATAAAGTCAACAAGCACAACAGTGTCTGGTCCCTAACAAGGCATCATTTACTGGTGTCTGTTAAAGGTCTCATATTATGCACAAGTGACTTTTTAATCATCCGACTGTGAAATGTGTCCCTGCAGCTTGTTCCTGAGCACAGGTGGGATAAGAATGCATCAAAATCTATTTGCTTCACTTTTGATAGAAGAGGCGTTCAAACGCTCCGTTTTAAAGTGCTTTATAAAAATGGAGGCTTCACTACACGTCTTAAAATGCAGCCTTATCCGATAGTCAGCTTGCGGTTTGCTTTTCAGCAATACAGTCATCCGACTTTTACGGGATCGCACATATTTTTCCAAGCATGTTCTACAAACCCCGTTTCCATGTGAGTTGGGAAATTGTGTTAGATGTAAATATAAACGGAATACAATGATTTGCAAATCATTTTCAACCCATATTCAGTTGAATATGGGAAGTCCTTTAGCTGCCGTCTTGTTTTATCATATATATATATATATATATATATATATATATATATATATATATATATATATATATATATGTCAATGTTTACTTTTGTATGCACATTAAAACCACCAAAAATCATAACTTTGGAGCAATGTTCACAGACTCTAGTATTTGGCTCCCTATTAGATGCGATAATTTTCCGTATTGGGACCATGATTTATGTCCTAACTTTTTCACACCTCCTCATATGGAAGCTACTGTTCCTTGTTGATGTCTCAAGACCGTACTGTAGTGTATTTCTTCATCCTATGCTCACATATGGGTTGTCTTACGTCAGCACCGGTAGTGGCAAAATCAGCTGTTCACCTGGCGGGTTTTCTTCGGGGATGAATAGTGAAGTCCTTCTTTAGCTGCCGTCTTGTTTTATCATATATTGCTGCCTTTGCACCTGTCAATGTTTACTTTTGTATGCACAATAAATCAACAAAAAAAAATCCTGACTTTGGAGCAATGTTCACAGACTCTAGTATTTGGCTCCCTATTAGATGCGATGATTTTCCGTATTGGGACCGTGATTACGATCCTAACTTGTTCACTAGTCCTCATATGGAAGCTACTTTTCCTTGTTGATGTCTCAAGACCGTACTGTAGTGTATTTGTTCATCCTATGGTCACATATGGGTTGTCTTACGTCAGCACCGGAAGTGGTAAAATCCGCTGTTCATGTAGCGGGTTTTCTTAAGGGATGAATAGGGAAGTCCTTCTTTAGCTGCCGTCTTGTTTTATCATATATTGCTGCCTTTGCACCTGTCAATGTTTACTTTTGTATGCACAATAAATCAACAAAAAAAAATCCTGACTTTGGAGCAATGTTCACAGACTCTAGTATTTGGCTCCCTATTAGATGCGATGATTTTCCGTATTGGGACCATGATCTCGATCCTAACGTTTTCACACCTCCTCATATGGAAGCTACTGTTCCTTGTTGATGTCTCAAGACCGTACTGTAGTGTATTTGTTCATCCTATGGTCACATATGGGTTGTCTTACGTCAAAACCAAAAGTGGTAAAATCAGCTGTTCACCTGGCGGGTTTTCTTCGGGGATGAATAGGGAAGTCCTTCTTTAGCTGCCATCTTGTTTTATCATATATTGCTGCCTTTGCACCTGTCAATGTTTACTTTTGTATGCACATTAAATTAAACAAAAAATCCTGACTTTGGAGCAATGTTCACAGACTGTAGTATTTGGCTCCCTATTAGATGCGATGATTTTCCGTATTGGGACCATGATTTATGTCCTAACTTGTTCACACCTCCTCGTATGGAAGCTAGTTTTCCTTGTTGATGTCTCAAGACCGTACTGTAGTGTATTTCTTCATCCTACGGTCACATATGGCTTGTCTTACGTCAGCACCGGAAGTGGTAAAATCAGCTGTTCACCTGGCGGGTTTTCTTCGGGGATGAATAGTGAAGTCCTTCTTTAGCTGCCGTCTTGTTTTATCATATTTTGCTGCCTTTGCATCTGTCAATGTTTACTTTTGGATGCACATTAAATAAAACAAAAAATCCTGACTTTGGAGCAATGTTCACAGACTCTAGTATTTGGCTCCCTATTAGATGCGATGATTTTCCGTATTGGGACCATGATTTCGATCCTAACTTTTTCACACCTCCTCATATGGAAGCTACTGTTCCTTGTTGATGTCTCAAGACCGTACTGTAGTGTATTTCTTCATCCTACGGTCACATATGGGTTGTCTTACGTCAGCACCGGAAGTGGTAAAATCAGCTGTTCACCTGGCGGGTTTTCTTCAGGGATGAATAGGGAAGTCCTTCTTTAGCTGCCGTCTTGTTTTATCATATATTGCTGCCTTTGCACCTGTCAATGTTTACTTTTGTATGCACATTAAATCAACAAAAAAAATCCTAACTTTGGAGCAATGTTCACAGACTCTAGTATTTGGCTCTCTATTAGATGCGATGATTTTCCATATTGGGACCAAGATTTATGTCCTAACTTGTTCACACCTCCTCGTATGGAAGCTACTGTTCCTTGTTGATGTCTCAAGACCGTACTGTAGTGTATTTCTTCATCCTATGGTCACATATGGCTTGTCTTACGTCAGCACCGGAAGTGGTAAAATCAGCTGTTCACCTGGCGGGTTTTCTTCGGGGATGAATAGGGACGTCCTTCTTCAGCTGCCGTCTTGTTTTATCATATATTGCTGCCTTTGCACCTGTCAATGTTTACTTTTGGATGCACATTAAATCAACAACAAAAAATCCTAACTTTGGAGCAATGTTCACAGACTCTAGTAGTTGGCTCTCTATTAGATGCGATGATTTTCCGTATTGGGACCATGATTTATGTCCTAACTTGTTCACACCTCCTTGTATGGAAGCTACTGTTCCTTGTTGATGTCTCAAGACCGTACTGTAGTGTATTTCTTCATCCTATGCTCACATATGGGTTGTCTTACGTCAGCACCGGAAGTGGTAAAATCAGCTGTTCACCTGGCGGGTTTTCTTCGGGGATGAATAGTGAAGTCCTTCTGTAGCTGCCATCTTGTTGTATCATATATATATATATGTCAATGTTTACTTTTGTATGCACATTAAACCACCAAAAATCCTAACTTTGGAGCAATGTTCACAGACTCTAGTATTTGGCTCTCTATTAGATGCGATGATTTTCCGTATTGGGACCATGATTTATGTCCTAATTTGTTCACTAGTCCTCGTATGGAAGCTACTTTTCCTTGTAGATGTCTCAAGAAGGGTAGAAATACAAGAACACCCACACACAATCTTGTATTTGTTACCTTCTTGAGACCGCTGGAAAATGTGTTACCAGTCTAATTTTAGACACCACAAATCTGAAACACAATTAAAGGACCTCTTAAACTGAAAAACATTTTGTAGGATACGACCATATTAGCTAGGTGCTAATATGGCTGCACCAAATGATAATATAAATACATTTAATAAAGTCAAATACAAATAAGGCAACAAGAGAAGTATCCTACACTTCTCTTTTGTAAAGTAAATCTGAACAGCCGATATGGGCATCTACATCTACTATATGATTTGCCTGAGAAGCTGGACAGGACAAAAAAGAACAAAAAAACAAAAAAAACATATTAGCTAGGTCAGGGGTCGGCAACCTTTACCACTCAAAGAGCCATTTTGGCAAGTTTCACAAATTAAAGAAAGTAATGGGAGCCACAAAAAAAAATTTAAATTTAAAATGAAAAACACTGCATACAAAGCTTAAATGCTTTGTGCTATGTTAACTAGGGGTCTCCGACACACGCACCGGCACGCACTTTAATGTGGAAATTTGATGTTAGTGCAGCCCGCGAGTTTTGAATGAATGGCGCTTGATAGCGTCATACTTGCCAACCCTCTCATTTTTCCCGGGAGACTCCCGAATATCAGAGCGTGATGACACTGCATTTGGCGCCCTCTACAGTCTGCCCTAACAGTGTACCTGCTCAACCACACGTAGAATGCAATTTCAGCTTGCTCACGTAAGTGACAGCAAGGCGTACTAACTCAGCAGCCACACATCTTACACTGACGGTACCAATACCCAGAATCCCATGCAGCCCTAACTCTTCCGCTCAACCAACGCACGGAGAGGGGAGGGGGGTTGATGTGTGGGGGGATTTGGTGGTAGCGGGGGTGTATAATGTAGACCGGAAGAGTTAGGGCTGCATGGGATTCTGGGTAATGGTTGTGTTGTGTTTATGTTGTGTTACGGTGGGATGTTCTCCAGAAATGTGTTTTTCATTCTTTTTTGGTGTGGGTTCACAGTGTGGCGCATATTTGTAACGTAACAATGTTAAAGTTACGTAAATACGTAATTTCCCGGGAGACTCCCGAATATCAGAGCGTGATGACACTGCATTTGGCGCCCTCTACAGTCTGCCCTAACAGTGTACCTGCTCAACCACACGTAGAATGCAATTTCAGCTTGCTCACGTAAGTGACAGCAATTACCGGGCAATTACCCAACGTCTGCGGGAGAAGAGAACAGTTCAGCTTTCTCAGCGCGCCACAAAAAAAAACCAAAAAAAAAAAAACCCCGGACTTGAACTAACAAGCTGATTGCAGATCTGCTGAGACAGCTTTGTGATCTCACCTGCGAGATCTCCTTCTGTGCCGGGAGACACAGTGCAGTCACAGTCTCTGGGTCACATCGTGTATTTTCAACACAAGAATAAAAGGAGACATAACTGTTAAAAGAAAGCCTAGTACTAAAAAAGAGACCATTTTGAACAAAGATAGAGGAATTTGCGGCAACTCATGCAAATCCAACCAATCCCCGCCAAATATGCACGCCCTCGCACATTTCGCACCATCAATTGTGTCTCAAATCCTCACCGCAACTCATCAAAGATTGTTTATTGTGTCGACCAAACAGGAACAACAACGTGTAACAATACATCAACGCTTTATTGCTCCAACTAAGGCTGAAACGATCGGTTACGTAAATACATCGACGCCGTTTTTGTGCGTCGACGCGTCGCATATTTACGTCACACTACCGTCATGGCGGACCGCAAAGTAGACGATGCGAGCGGTGCGAGCGAGGGGGGAAAAGCATGCCAAAAGTGGTCAAAAGTGTGGGAGTATTTCAATAAACGGCCTAATAATGTTGTTGTATGCACACTGTGTCGAGCGGAAATGGCCTATCATAGCAACACAACGGCTATGAACGAACATTTGAAAAGAAAACCATCAACTAGTCAATCGTCCGCGCGAGCATACGTTGTCATCATTACACAAAAACATGAATGTGTCATTTGTATCTGCTAGGGGTGTAACGGTACGTGTTTTGTATTGAACCGTTTCGGTACGGGGCTTTCGGTTCGGCACGGGGGTGTACCGAACGAGTTTCTAAGCTAAAGCTAACTTTAGCTGCTAAAGTCTTAACAAGCTGCTTTTGCCTCTGTCTCAGCACGCAGCATTGTCCCACCCACACAACCATCTGATTGGTACACACGAAGCATTATCAGCCAATCAGCAGTGCGTATTCAGAGCACATGTAGTCAGCGCTTCAGGGTGGAGCAGATAGGTGTTTAGCAGGTGAGCATCAGGCAGCGGACTCTCCCCAAATGATAATAAACACCTCCCAGTCAACTACTAGTAACATCACTATGAGCCCGTTGACCTTCTAGAAATATAAACTGCAGCTCAGCTCACTCGCAGTCCTGGCTTGAGGTGAAGCCACATCGACCCCTTCTGAGCGCCTATTTTCAGCTGCTGGGAATATTGTAAACAAGAAAAGAACCAGAGCATGTAGACATGCTAACCTTTCTTCATTACAACTGTTAGTCACTCACTGGAATGAGTAGAATTGGTTATTGTGTACTGTGTTGGACTGGATGTTTATTTTGCACATTTTAAAAGCAATACTTAATGTTTACAGTGCTCCAGAATATTTAGATTGGCACTTTTTTGTATTGGATGTTTATCTTTATTTTTGCACATTTTAGCAAATAAGCAATACTTTCACTTTTGTTGAAATGTTTACACTGTTGTTACAGAATATTTCGTTTTGCACTTTTTTGTATTGGATGTTTATCTTTATTTTTGCACATTTTAAAGCAAAATAAGCAATGCTTTTACTTTTGAAATGCTTATACTATTGCAGAATATTACGATTTGCACTGGATGTTGACTTTTATATTTGCACATTAAAAAGCAAATAAGCTACTTTTAATTTTGTTAAATGTTAAAAGTTTTAAATGTTTACATTGTTACAGAATATTTAGTCATGTTGTTGTCAATGTTGACTGAGTGGCCATACTTCTTTTTTTTTGTAAATAAAAGCCATGCCTTTTGAAAAAACGGGCCTACATTTATTTTTTCATCTTCATTTTCAATAAAAAAATAATCGGTAAAAGGAAAAATAATCTATAGATTAATCGAAAAAATAATCTATAGATTAACCGATTAATCAAAAAAATAATCTATAGATTAATTGATAGAAAAATAATCGTTAGCTGCAGCCTTAGCTCCAACGTAGCTTAGATCGACTACTACTTTGACTTCTGGGTAATGTAGTCCAGTGGTCCCAAACCTTTTTGTACTTGCGGAACCGGTCAAAGCTTGAAAATTTGTCCCACGGACCGGGGGGGGTAGTAATTTTTTATTTTTATTTTTTATTTTTTCTCATAAAGAAATACAATCATGTGTGCTTACGGACTGTATCCCTGCAGACTGTATTGCTGTATATTGATATATAATGTATATATTGTGTTTTTTAAGTTGATTTTAATTTAAAAAAAAAAAATAAAAAATGTAAATTTCGTTCATTTGTCTATTAAGTACATCAATAGTAAGGATGGTGTGTTCAAGTGTTTACCAAGTAAAATAATAGTGGGAGTGTTGCGTTCAAATGTCTACTAAGTACATCAATAGTAAGGATGGTGTGTTCAAGTGTTTACCAAGTAAAATAATAGTGTTGCATTCAAAAGTCTACTAAGTACATTAAAAGTAAGAATTTTGTGTTCAAATGTTTACCAAGTAAAACATAAACGAGAGTGTTGCATTCAAATGTCTACTAAGTAGATCAATAGTAAGAATGTTGCGTTCAAATGTTTACCAAGTAAAATAATAGTGGGAGTGTTGCGTTCAAATGTCTACTAAGTACACCAATAGTAAGGATGGTGTGTTCAAGTGTTTACCAAGTAAAATAATAATGTTGCATTCAAATGTTTACTACTAAGTACATTACAAGGAATGTTGTGTTCAAATGTTTACCAAGTAAAACACAAAGGAGAGTGTTGCGTTCAAATGTTTACCAAGTAAAACACAAACGAGAGTGTTGCGTTCAAATGTCTACTATGTAGATCAATAGTAAGAATGTTGTGTTCAAATGTTTACCAAGTAAAATAATAGTGGGAGTGTTGCGTTCAAATGTCTACTAAGTACATCAATAGTAAGGATGGTGTGTTCAAGTGTTTACCAAGTAAAATAATAATGTTGCATTCAAATGTCTACTACTAAGTACATTAAAAGGAATGTTGTGTTCAAATGTTTACCAGGTAAAACATAAACGAGAGTGTTGCGTTCAAATGTCTACTAAGTACATCAATAGTAAGAATGTTGTGTTCAAGTGTTTACCAAGTAAAACATAAACGAGAGTGTTGCGTTCAAATGTCTACTCAGTACATCAACAGTAAAAATGTTGCGTTCAAGTGTTTACCAAGTAAAACATAAACGAGAGTGTTGCGTTCAAATGTCTACTAAGAACATCAATAGTAAGAATGTCGTGTTCAAGTGTTTACCAAGTAAAATAATAGTGGGAGTGTTGCGTTCAAATGTCTACTAAGTACATCAATAGTAAGGATGGTGTGTTCAAGTGTTTACCAAGTAAAATAATAATGTCGCATTCAAATGTTTACTACTAAGTACATTAAAAGGAATGTTGTGTTCAAATGTTTACCAAGTAAAACATAAACGAGAGTGTTGCGTTCAAATGTCTACTAAGTACATCAATAGTAAAAATGTTGTGTTCAAGTGTTTACCAAGTAAAACATTAACAAGATTGTTGCGTTCAAATGTCTATTAAGTAGATCAATAGTAAGAATGTTGTGTTCAAGTGTTTACCATGTAAAATACTATTGGGAGTGTTGCGTTCAAATGTCTACTAAGTACATCAATAGTAAGGATGGTGTGTTCTAGTGTTTACCAAGTAAAACATAAAAGAAAGTGTTGTGTTCAAATGTTTACCATGTAAAATACTATTGGGAGTGTTGCGTTCAAATGTCTACTAAGTACATCAATAGTAAAAATGTTGTGTTCAAGTGTTTACCAAGTAAAACATTAACAAGATTGTTGCGTTCAAATGTCTATTAAGTACATCAATAGTAAGAATTTTGTGTTCAAGTGTTTACCATGTAAAATAATAGTGGGAGTGTTGCGTTCAAATGTCTACTAAGTAAATCAATAGTAAGGATGGTGTGTTCAAGTGTTTACCAAGTAAAATAATAGTGGGAGTGTTGCGTTCAAATGTCTACTAAGTACATCAATAGAAAGGATGGTGTGTTCAAGCGTTTACCAAGTAAAATAATAGTGTTGCATTCAAATGTCTACTAAGTACATTAAAAGTAAGAATGTTGTGTTCAAATGTTTACCAAGTAAAACATAAACGAGAGTGTTGCGTTCAAATGTCTACTAAGTACATCAATAGTAAGAATGTTGTGTTCAAGTGTTTACCAAGTAAAACACAAACGAGAGTGTTGCGATCAAATGTCTACTAAGTACATCAAGAGTAAAAATGTTGCGTTCAAGTGTTTACCAAGTAAAACATAAACGAGAGTGTTGCGTTCAAATGTCTACTAAGTAAATCAATAGTAAGGATGGTGTGTTCAAGTGTTTACCAAGTAAAATAATAGTGGGAGTGTTGCGTTCAAATGTCTACTAAGTACATCAATAGAAAGGATGGTGTGTTCAAGCGTTTACCAAGTAAAATAATAGTGTTGCATTCAAATGTCTACTAAGTACATTAAAAGTAAGAATGTTGTGTTCAAATGTTTACCAAGTAAAACATAAACGAGAGTGTTGCGTTCAAATGTCTACTAAGTACATCAATAGTAAGAATGTTGTGTTCAAGTGTTTACCAAGTAAAACACAAACGAGAGTGTTGCGATCAAATGTCTACTAAGTACATCAAGAGTAAAAATGTTGCGTTCAAGTGTTTACCAAGTAAAACATAAACGAGAGTGTTGCGTTCAAATGTCTACTAAGTACATCAATAGTAAAAATGTTGCGTTCAAGTGTTTACCAAGTAAAACATAAACGAGAGTGTTGCGTTCAAATGTCTACTAAGTACATCAATAGTAAGAATGTTGTGTTCAAGTGTTTACCAAGTAAAACATAAACGAGAGTGTTGCGTTCAAATGTCTACTAAGTACATCAATAGTAAAAATGTTGTGTTCAAGTGTTTACCAAGTAAAACATTAACAAGATTGTTGCGTTCAAATGTCTACTAAGTACATCAAATGTAAGGATGGTGTGTTCAAGTGTTTACCAAGTAAAATAATAGTGTTGCATTCAAATGTCTACTAAGTACATTAAAAGTAAGAATGTTGTGTTCAAATGTTTACCAAGTAAAACATAAACGAGAGTGTTGCATTCAAATGTCTACTAAGTAGATCAATAGTAAGAATGTTGCGTTCAAGGTTTTACCAAGTAAAACATTAACGAGATTGTTGCGTTCAAATGTGTATTAAGTACATCAATAGTAAGAATGTTGTGTTCAAGTGTTTACCAAGTAAAATAATAGTGGGAGTGTTGCGTTCAAATGTCTACTAAGTACATCAATAGTACGGATGGTGTGTTTATCAAGTAAAATAATAGTGTTGAATTCAAATGTCTATTAAGTACATTAAAAGTAAGAATGTTGTGTTCAAATGTTTACCAATTAAAACATAAACGAGAGTGTTGCGTTCAAATGTCTACTAAGTAGATCAATAGTAAGAATGTTGCGTTCAAGTGTTTACCAAGTAAAATAATAGTGGGAGTGTTGCGTTCAAATGTCTACTAAGTACATTAAAAGTAAGAATGTTGTGTTCAAATGTTTACCAAGTAAAACATAAACGAGAGTGTTGCATTCAAATGTCTACTAAGTAGATCAATAGTAAAAACGTTGTGTTCAAGTGTTTACCAAGTAAAACATAGACGGGAGTGTTGCGTTCAAATGTTTACTAAGTACATCAATAGTAAGGATGGTGTGTTCAAGTGTTTACCAAGTAAAATAATAATGTTGCATTCAAATGTCTACTACTAAGTACATTAAAAGGAATGTTGTGTTCAAATGTTTACCAAGTAAAACATAAACGAGAGTGTTGCGTTCGAATGTCTACTAAGTACATCAATAGTAAGAATGTTGTGTTCAAGTGTTTACCAAGTAAAACATAAACGAGAGTGTTGCGTTCAAATGTCTACTAAGTACATCAATAGTAAGGATGGTGTGTTCAAGTGTTTACCAAGTAAAATAATAGTGTTGCATTCAAATGTCTACTAAGTGCATTTAAAGTAAGAATGTTGTGTTCAAGTGTTTACCAAGTAAAACATTAACGAGAGTGTTGCGTTCAAATGTCTACTAAGTGCATCAATAGTAAGAATGTTGTGTTCAAGTGTTTACCAAGTAAAACATAAACGAGAGTGTTGCATTCAAATGTCTACTAAGTAGATCAATAGTAAGAATGTTGTGTTCAAGTGTTTACCAAGTAAAACATTAACGAGATTGTTGCGTTGAAATGTCTATCAAGTACATCAATAGTAAGAATGTTGTGTTCAAGTGTTTACCATGTAAAATAATAGTGGGAGTGTTGCGTTCAAATGTCTACTAAGTACATCAATAGTAAGGATGGTGTGTTCAAGTGTTTACCAAGTAAAATAATAGTGTTGCAATCAAATGTCTACTAAGTACATTAAAAGTAAGAATGTTGTGTTCAAGTGTTTACCAAGTAAAACATTAACGAGATTTTTGCGTTCAAATGTCTATTAAGTACATCAATAGTAAGAATGTTGCGTTCAAGTGTTAACAAGTAAAACATTAACGAGATTGTTGCGTTCAAATGTCTATTAAGTACATCAATAGTAAGAATGTTGCGTTGAAGTGTTTACCAAGTAAAACATAAACATGAGTGTTGCATTCAAATGTCTACTAAGTACATCAATAGTAAGAATGTTGTGTTCAAGTGTTAACAAGTAAAACATTAACGAGATTGTTGCGTTCAAATGTCTATTAAGTACATCAATAGTAAGAATGTTGCGTTGAAGTGTTTACCAAGTAAAACATAAACATGAGTGTTGCATTCAAATGTCTACTAAGTACATCAATAGTAAGAATGTTGTGTTCAAGTGTTTACCAAGTAAAATAATAGGATTGCATTCAAATGTCTACTAAGTGCATTAAAAGTAAGAATGTTGTGTTCAAGTGTTTACCAAGTAAAACATAAACAGGAGTGTTGCGTTCAAATGTCTATTAAGTACATCAAGAGTAAGGATGGTGTGTTCAAGTGTTTACCAAGTAAAATAATAGTGTTGCATTCAAATGTCTACTAAGTGCATTAAAAGCAAGAATGTTGTGTTCAAGTGTTTACCAAATAAAACATTAACGAGATTGTTGCGTTCAAATGTCTATTAAGTACATCAATAGTAAGAATGTTGCGTTCAAGTGTTCACCAAGTAAAACATAAACGAGAGATGTGATGTTCATGCACGGTTCATTTTATGCACCAGTAATAAAACATGGTAACACTTTAGTATGTGGAACATATTCACCATTAATTAGTTGCTTATTAACATGCAAATTAATAACATATTGGCTCCTAACTAGTCATTATTAAGTACTTATTAATGCCTTATTCGGCATGGCCTTATTATAACCCTAACCCTCTAACTCTGACCCTAACAAATAACTCTAAATTAAGTCTTTGTTACTTAGTATATGTTCCCCTAGTGTTCAAATAACACTAAATTAAGTCTTTGTTACTTAGAATATGTTCCCCATACTAAAGTGTTACCTAAAACATATAACTTTGTCTTGAATTTGAAAAAAAAAAAACATTTAATTTTTCACTAAAGAAGGGTTGAGTGAATGCGCATATGAAACTGGTGGGGTTCGGTACCTCCAACAAGGTTAAGAACCACTGCTCTAGCTGTCGATCTGGGATTTCCGGTTCATGAAATTGCAATTTGTTTCGTTTTCTGCTTTTTGTGTTTTCAGAAATGTTATGCAATTTTTGTTTTTTTGGAAGTAGCGTGACGTAGTCAGTTGAACATATACGCAAAGTTCCCTATTGTTTACAATGATGGCCGCATAAAGTGAGAGAGATTCAGACCGAGAAAGCGACAATTTCCCCATTAATTTGAGTGAGGATGAAAGATTTGTGGATGAGGAAAGTGCAAGTGAAGGACTAGTGGGGAGTTGAAGCTATTCACAATCACTCAGCCCAAAAGACAGTTCACCTAACCCAAGGTTCATAAAGCTTATATATTTTAAAAAAGTTGCGTACATACGCAAAAAAAAGTTGCGCACATACGGTCAAGCGATCAAATGTTTAGAAGCCAAAGCTGCATACTCACAGTAGCACGTCTGCGTCTTTGTCATCCAAATCAAAGTAATCCTGGTAAGAGTCTGTGTTGTCCCAGTTCTCTACAGGCGTCTGTGTATCGAAGTCAAAAGTCCTCCTGGTTAGAGTCTCTGTTATCCGAGTTCTTCCATCTTGACTGCATCTTTCGGGAATGTAAACAAAGAAGCGCCGGCTGTGTACTGTTGTTGCTGACTACGTTCGAAAAATACGTCCATTTCGCACCGACAACTTTCTTCTTTGCTTGCTCAGCTTCTTTCTCCATAATGCAATGAACATGATTGCAACAGATTCACGAACACAGATGTCCAGAATACTGTGGAATTATGAAATGAAAACAGAGCTTTTTCGTATTGGCTTCAATGTGGAAGGCATACCCGTGTTCGCCGGGCTACGTCACGCGCATACGTCATCCTCAGAGGCGTTTCGAACCGGAAGTTTAGCGGCAAATTTAAAATGTCACTTTATAAGTTAACCCGGCCGTATTGACATGTGTTATAATGTTAAGATTTCATCATTGATATATAAACTATCAGACTGCGTGGTCGGTAGTAGTGGGTTTCAGTAGGCCTTTAAAACTCTACTATGCAAAGCCAAAGCCATTTGTCAACAACACCCAGAAACGCCGCCAACTTCTCTGGGCCCGAGATCATCTAAGATGGACTGATGCAAAGTGGGAAAGTGTTCTGCGGTCGGACGAGTCCACATTTCAAATTGTTTTTGGAAATATTCGACATCGTGTCATCCGGACCAAAGGGGAAGCGAACCATCCAGACTGTTATCGACGCAAAGTGGAAAAGCCAGCATGTGTGATGGTATGGGGGTGTATTAGTGCCCAAGACATGGGTAACTTACACATCTGTGAAGGCACCATTAATGCTGAAAGGTACATACAGCTTTTGGAACAATATATGCTGCCATCTAAGCGCCGTCTTTTTTATTTCAGCAAGACAATGTCAAGCCACATTCAGCACGTAAAAAAAGAGTGCGGGTACTTTCCTGGCCCGCCTGCAGTCCAGACCTGTCTCCCATCGAAAATGTGTGGCGCATTATGAAGCGTAAAGTACGACAGCGGACTGTTGAACGACTGAAGCTCTACATAAAACAAGAATGGGAAAGAATTCCACTTTCAAAGCTTCAACAATTAGTTTCCTCAGTTCCCAATCGTTTACTGAGTGTTGTTAAAAGGAAAGGCCATGTAACACAGTGGTGAACATGCCCTTTCCCAACTACTTTGGCACGTGTTGCAGCCATGAAATTCTAAGTTAATTATTATTTGCAAAAAAAAATAAAGTTTATGAGTTTGAACATCAAATATGTTGTCTTTGTAGTGCATTCAATTGGATATGGGTTGAAAAGGATTTGCAAATCATTGTATTCCGTTTATATTTACATCTAACACAATTTCCCAGCTCATATGAATGTTGAAGGTTTTATAATTGCATTTGTTTTATAATGGTATTATCGTGTGCTATTTTGTTGCACTGATTAATAAATAAGAACAAAAACAAAAAAAAGAGTTATATTTGATGTCAAGCGACAAATACAAGTTTGTACACTTCTTTGTGTCGCCATGCAGCCTTGAACACGATTTCAGAGGGGGAAAAAAACAATTTTCAGCATCGCAACAAAGCCGCGTTGTTATCTTTGTGCCAACTGGTGTGAAATGTGAGGCGACTGACTGCCATGCGACTCTCTGCAGGTGGTCACGCACGAGGGTCTGACCAAGGACGTGGGCGAGTGCTCCTTGTTGGATCTGCTCAAATACAGCGACGAGGACGACGACCAGCGCCTGACGACGGAGGAATTTTACACCGCCTTCGGTAGGTTTGCATTGTGACTGTTTCCATGGATACCGATGACAGAATGGCAATAACATGACTTGAGGAACATCAATTAATTAATATTGATTCCTTGCTAACCAACTTACTGTCTATTGGTATGCATACTAGTGTTGTCCCCGTACCAATTGTTTGGTACCGGTACCAAAATATATTTTGATACTTTTCTGTAAAAAGGGGACCACAAAAAATGTCATTATTGGCTTTATTGTAACAAAAAATCTTAGAGTACATGAAACATATGTTTATTATTGTAATTTAGTCCTTAAATAAAATAGTGAACGTACTAGACAACTTGTCTTTTAGTAGTAAGTAAACAAACAAAGACTCCTAATTAGTCTGCTGACGTATGCAGTATCATTTATACACCTATTATATTGTACACATTATGAGGGACAAACTGTAAAAATGGATTATTAATCCACTTGTTCATTTACTGTTAATATCTGCTTATTTTCTCTTTTAACATGTTCTATCTACACTTCTGTTCAAATGTAATAATCACTTATTCTTCTCTTCTTTAATACTTTACATTAGTTTTGGACGATACCACACATTTAGGTATCGATCCGATACCAAGTAGTTACAGGATCATACATTGGTCGTATTCAAAGTGTTCAGGGATGTATTTACTGAGTTTATAAACATAATATGAATTTGAAAAAATGGAAAAAATATCAATGTAATCATAGTAGTATCGACTAGATACACTAGTGTACTTGGTATCATTACAGTGGATGTCAGATGTGGATCCACCCATGGCGTTTGTTTACATTGTGACGCCGGTGAGCTATTGTATCCTCCTACGGTTTGTAGTGAAGCATGTTTAGCTATTCCTCGTCCTCCAGTGATAATGCTACTTGTAAGAAACTTACTTACCAGAACTTTTTAGAGGGGTTATAGTACCAAACATTATACACACTATACTAATACCGGCATACCGTACAACCCTAATTCATACTAATAATGTTGGTGCTGATGAGCGAATAATTATTTATGGTCTGAAAGTAATTAATCAAATTAATCACCACGTCTACAGATCATATTTACCAAACTGTAAAACGCACCAGCTTATAAGCCCCACTCCAAAAATATTTTTTTCCGCAGACATTGTGAAACGACTGCACATCTGCAGTCTACACATATATCTTATGTGTGACTGCCATCATATTGCAGTCTACACGTATCTCTTATGTGTGACTGTCATCATATTGCAGTCTACATGTATCTCGTATGTGTGACTACCATCATATTGCAGTCTACATGTATCTCTTGTGTGCGACTGCCATCATATTGTAGTCTACACGTATCTCTTATGTGTGACTGCCATCATATTGCAGTCTACACGTATTTCTTATGTGCGACTGCCATCATATTGCAGTCTACACGTATCTCTTATGTGCGACTGCCATCATATTGCAGTCTACATGTATCTCGTATGTGTGACTACCATCATATTGCAGTCTACACGTATCTCTTGTGTGCGACTGCCATCATATTGTAGTCTACACGTATCTCTTATGTGTGACTGTCATCATATTGCAGTCTACATGTATCTCGTATGTGTGACTACCATCATATTGCAGTCTACACGTATCTCTTGTGTGCGACTGCCATCATATTGTAGTCTACACATATCTCTTATGTGTGACTGCCATCATATTGCAGTCTACACATATTTCTTATGTGCGACTGCCATCATATTGCAGTCTACACGTATCTCTTATGTGCGACTGCCATCATATTGCAGTCTACACGTATCTCTTATGTGCGACTGCCATCATATTGCAGTCTACATGTATCTCGTATGTGTGACTACCATCATATTGCAGTCTACACGTATCTCTTGTGTGCGACTGCCATCATATTGTAGACTACACGTATCTCTTATGTGTGACTGTCATCATATTGCAGTCTACATGTATCTCGTATGTGTGACTACCATCATATTGCAGTCTACACGTATCTCTTGTGTGCGACTGCCATCATATTGTAGTCTACACGTATCTCTTATGTGTGACTGCCATCATATTGCAGTCTACACGTATTTCTTATGTGCGACTGCCATCATATTGCAGTCTACACGTATCTCTTATGTGCGACTGCCATCATATTGCAGTCTACATGTATCTCGTATGTGTGACTACCATCATATTGCAGTCTACACGTATCTCTTGTGTGCGACTGCCATCGTATTGTAGTCTACACGTATCTGTTATGTGCGACTGCCATCATATTGCAGTCTACATGTATCTCGTATGTGTGACTACCATCATATTGCAGTCTACACGTATCTCTTATGTGCGACTGCCATCATATTGCAGTCTACATGTATCTCGTATGTGTGACTACCATCATATTGCAGTTTACACATATCTCTTATGTGCGACTGCCATCATATTGCAGTCTACACGTATCTCTTATGTGTGACTGCCATCATATTGCAGTCTACATATATGTCTTATGTGTGACTGCCATCATATTGCAGTCCACACATATCTCTTATGTGTGACTGCCATCATATTGCAGTCTACACATATCTCTTATGTGTGACTGCCATCATATTGCAGTCTACACGTTTCTCTTATGTGTGACTGCCATCATATTGCAGTCTACATGTATCTCGTATGTGTGACTACCATCATATTGCAGTCTACACGTATCTCTTATGTGTGACTGCCATCATATTGCAGTCTACACGTATTTCTTATGTGCGACTGCCATCATATTGCAGTCTACACGTATCTCTTATGTGCGACTGCCATCATATTGCAGTCTACATGTATCTCGTATGTGTGACTACCATCATATTGCAGTCTACACGTATCTCTTGTGTGCGACTGCCATCATATTGTAGTCTACACGTATCTCTTATGTGTGACTGCCATCATATTGCAGTCTACACGTATTTCTTATGTGCGACTGCCATCATATTGCAGTCTACACGTATCTCTTATGTGCGACTGCCATCATATTGCAGTCTACATGTATCTCGTATGTGTGACTACCATCATATTGCAGTCTACACGTATCTCTTGTGTGCGACTGCCATCATATTGTAGTCTACACGTATCTCTTATGTGTGACTGCCATCATATTGCAGTCTACACATATTTCTTATGTGCGACTGCCATCATATTGCAGTCTACATGTATCTCGTATGTGTGACTACCATCATATTGCAGTCTACACGTATCTCTTGTGTGCGACTGCCATCATATTGTAGTCTACACGTATCTCTTATGTGTGACTGCCATCATATTGCAGTCTACACGTATTTCTTATGTGCGACTGCCATCATATTGCAGTCTACACGTATCTCTTATGTGCGACTGCCATCATATTGCAGTCTACATGTATCTCGTATGTGTGACTACCATCATATTGCAGTCTACACGTATCTCTTGTGTGCGACTGCCATCATATTGTAGTCTACACGTATCTCTTATGTGCGACTGCCATCATATTGCAGTCTACATGTATCTCGTATGTGTGACTACCATCATATTGCAGTCTACACGAATCTCTTGTGTGCGACTGCCATCATATTGCAGTCTACACGTATCTCTTATGTGTGACTGCCATCATATTGCAGTCTACACGTATCTCTTGTGTGCGACTGCCATCATATTGTAGTCTACACGTATCTCTTATGTGTGACTGTCATCATATTGCAGTCTACATGTATCTCGTATGTGTGACTACCATCATATTGCAGTCTACACGTATCTCTTGTGTGCGACTGCCATCATATTGTAGTCTACACATATCTCTTATGTGTGACTGCCATCATATTGCAGTCTACACATATTTCTTATGTGCGACTGCCATCATATTGCAGTCTACACGTATCTCTTATGTGCGACTGCCATCATATTGCAGTCTACACGTATCTCTTATGTGCGACTGCCATCATATTGCAGTCTACATGTATCTCGTATGTGTGACTACCATCATATTGCAGTCTACACGTATCTCTTGTGTGCGACTGCCATCATATTGTAGACTACACGTATCTCTTATGTGTGACTGTCATCATATTGCAGTCTACATGTATCTCGTATGTGTGACTACCATCATATTGCAGTCTACACGTATCTCTTGTGTGCGACTGCCATCATATTGTAGTCTACACGTATCTCTTATGTGTGACTGCCATCATATTGCAGTCTACACGTATTTCTTATGTGCGACTGCCATCATATTGCAGTCTACACATATCTCTTATGTGCGACTGCCATCATATTGCAGTCTACATGTATCTCGTATGTGTGACTACCATCATATTGCAGTCTACACGTATCTCTTGTGTGCGACTGCCATCATATTGTAGTCTACACGTATCTCTTATGTGCGACTGCCATCATATTGCAGTCTACATGTATCTCGTATGTGTGACTACCATCATATTGCAGTCTACACGTATCTCTTATGTGCGACTGCCATCATATTGCAGTCTACATGTATCTCGTATGTGTGACTACCATCATATTGCAGTTTACACATATCTCTTATGTGCGACTGCCATCATATTGCAGTCTACACGTATCTCTTATGTGTGACTGCCATCATATTGCAGTCTACATATATGTCTTATGTGTGACTGCCATCATATTGCAGTCCACACATATCTCTTATGTGTGACTGCCATCATATTGCAGTCTACACATATCTCTTATGTGTGACTGCCATCATATTGCAGTCTACACGTTTCTCTTATGTGTGACTGCCATCATATTGCAGTCTACATGTATCTCGTATGTGTGACTACCATCATATTGCAGTCTACACGTATCTCTTATGTGTGACTGCCATCATATTGCAGTCTACACGTATTTCTTATGTGCGACTGCCATCATATTGCAGTCTACATGTATCTCGTATGTGTGACTACCATCATATTGCAGTCTACACGTATCTCTTGTGTGCGACTGCCATCATATTGTAGTCTACACGTATCTCTTATGTGTGACTGCCATCATATTGCAGTCTACACGTATTTCTTATGTGCGACTGCCATCATATTGCAGTCTACACGTATCTCTTATGTGCGACTGCCATCATATTGCAGTCTACATGTATCTCGTATGTGTGACTACCATCATATTGCAGTCTACACGTATCTCTTGTGTGCGACTGCCATCATATTGTAGTCTACACGTATCTCTTATGTGTGACTGCCATCATATTGCAGTCTACACATATTTCTTATGTGCGACTGCCATCATATTGCAGTCTACACGTATCTCTTATGTGCGACTGCCATCATATTGCAGTCTACATGTATCTCGTATGTGTGACTACCATCATATTGCAGTCTACACGTATCTCTTGTGTGCGACTGCCATCATATTGTAGTCTACACGTATCTCTTATGTGTGACTGCCATCATATTGCAGTCTACACGTATTTCTTATGTGCGACTGCCATCATATTGCAGTCTACACGTATCTCTTATGTGCGACTGCCATCATATTGCAGTCTACATGTATCTCGTATGTGTGACTACCATCATATTGCAGTCTACACGTATCTCTTGTGTGCGACTGCCATCATATTGTAGTCTACACGTATCTCTTATGTGTGACTGCCATCATATTGCAGTCTACACGTATTTCTTATGTGCGACTGCCATCATATTGCAGTCTACACGTATCTCTTATGTGCGACTGCCATCATATTGCAGTCTACATGTATCTCGTATGTGTGACTACCATCATATTGCAGTCTACACGTATCTCTTGTGTGCGACTGCCATCATATTGTAGTCTACATGTATCTCTTATGTGCGACTGCCATCATATTGCAGTCTACACGAATCTCTTGTGTGCGACTGCCATCATATTGCAGTCTACACGTATCTCTTATGTGTGACTGCCATCATATTGCAGTCTACGCGTATCTCTCATGTGCGACTGCCATCATATTGCAGTCTACACGTATCTCTTATGTGTGACTGCCATCATATTGCAGTCTACACGTATCTCTTATGTGCGACTGCCATCATATTGCAGTCTACACGTATCTCTTATGTGCGACTGCCATCATATTGCAGTCTACACGTATCTCTTATGTGTGACTGCCATCATATTGCAGTCTACACGTATCTCTTATGTTTGACTGCCATCATATTGCAGTCTACACGTATCTCTTATGTGCGACTGCCATCATATTGCAGTCTGCACGTATCTCTTATGTGTGACTGCTATCATATTGCAGTCTGCACGTATCTCTTATGTGCGACTGCCATCATATTGCAGTCTGCACGTATCTCTTATGTGTGACTGCTATCATATTGCAGTCTGCACATATCTCTTATGTGTGACCGCCATCATATTGCAGTCTACACGTATCTCTTATGTGCGACTGCCATCATATTGCAGTCTACACGTATCTCGTATGTGTGACTGCCATCATATTGCAGTCTGCACGTATCTTTTATGTTTGACTGCCATCATATTGCAGTCTACACGGATCTCTTATGTGCGACTGCCATCATATTGCAGTCTGCACGTATCTCTTATGTGTGACTGCTATCATATTGCAGTCTGCACATATCTCTTATGTGTGACCGCCATCATATTGCAGTCTACACGTATCTCTTATGTGTGACTGCCATCATATTGCAGTCTACACGTATCTCTTATGTTTGACTGCCATCATATTGCAGTCTACACGTATCTCTTGTGTGTGACTGCCATCATATTGCAGTCTACACGTATCTCTTGTGTTTGACTGCCATCATATTGCAGTCTACACGTATCTCTTATGTGTGACTGCTATTATATTGCAGTCTACGCGTGTCTCTTATGTGTGACTGCCATCATATTGCAGTCTACACGTATCTCTTATGTGTGACTGCCATCATATTGCAGTCTAAACGTATCTCCTATGTGTGACTGCCATCATATTGCAGTCTACATATATGTCTTATGTGTGACTGCCATCATATTGCAGTCTACACATATTTCTTATGTGTGACTGCCATCATATTGCAGTCTACACATATCTCTTATGTGTGACTGCCATCATATTGCAGTCTACACGTATTTCTTATGTGCGACTGCCATCATATTGCAGTCTACACGTATCTCTTATGTGTGACTGCCATCATATTGCAGTCTACACGTATCTCTTATGTGTGACTGCTATTATATTGCAGTCTACGCGTGTCTCTTATGTGTGACTGCCATCATATTGCAGTCTACACGTATCTCTTATGTGTGACTGCCATCATATTGCAGTCTACACGTATCTCTTATGTGTGACTGCCATCATATTGCAGTCTACACGTATCTCTTATGTGTGACTGCCATCATATTGCAGTCTACCCGTATCTCTTATGTGTGACTGCCATCATATTGCAGTCTACACGTATTTCTTATGTGCGACTGCCATCATATTGCAGTGTACACGTATCTCTTATGTGCGACTGCCATCATATTGCAGTCTACATGTATCTCGTATGTGTGACTACCATCATATTGCAGTCTACACGTATCTCTTGTGTGCGACTGCCATCATATTGCAGTCTACACGTATCTCTTATGTGTGACTGCCATCATATTGCAGTCTACGCGTATCTCTTATGTGTGACTGCCATCATATTGCAGTCTACGCGTATCTCTTATGTGTGACTGCCATCATATTGCAGTCTACACGTATCTCTTATGTGTGACTGCCATCATATTGCAGTCTACGCGTATCTCTTATGTGTGACTGCCATCATATTGCAGTCTACATATATGTCTTATGTGTGACTGCCATCATATTGCAGTCTACACATATCTCTTATGTGTGACTGCCATCATATTGCAGTCTACACATATCTCTTATGTGGGACTGCCATCATATTGCAGTCTACACGTATTTCTTATGTGCGACTGCCATCATATTGCAGTCTACACGTATATCTTATGTGTGACTGCCATCATATTGCAGTCTACACGTATCTCTTATGTGTGACTGCCATCATATTGCAGTCTACATATATGTCTTATGTGTGACTGCCATCATATTGCAGTCTACACATATCTCTTATGTGTGACTGCCATCATATTGCAGTCTGCACGTATCTCTTATGTGTGACTGCTATCATATTGCAGTCTGCACATATCTCTTATGTGTGACCGCCATCATATTGCAGTCTACACGTATCTCTTATGTGTGACTGCCATCATATTGCAGTCTACCCGTATCTCTTATGTGTGACTGCCATCATATAACAGTCTACACGTATCTCTTATGTGTGACTGCCATCATATTGCAGTCTACATATATGTCTTATGTGTGACTGCCATCATATTGCAGTCTACACATATCTCTTATGTGTGACTGCCATCATATTGCAGTCTACACATATCTCTTATGTGTGACTGCCATCATAGTGCAGTCTGCACGTATCTCTTATGTGTGACTGCCATCATGTTGCAGTCTACACGTATCTCTTATGTGTGACTGCCATCATGTTGCAGTCTACACGTATCTCTTCTGTGTGACTGCCATCATATTGCAGTCTACATGTATATCTTATTTGTGACTCATCATTTTACCATGTACCAAATAAAATAGCTTTGAGGTCGGTAAGCACAACCAAAATGATTCCGTAATGTCGAGTTTTGAGAAAATGAAAGGATTTTAAGTGCGCCTTATAGTCTGAAAAATACGCTAACCTTGCCTCATTATATTACATGTAGGCTACATTTCTTCTCGGGTCAAAGTTAGAAAGCGAACTTGGAAGTGAGAAGCGCTTGTTTAGTCCACCAGGACGTGCCAAAGCGAGCGGGTCACATCAAGTCATTAGAGGAGGCGCCGCCAGGTGTTCTGCTGCAGCAAACAGGCGTGCACCAGTTTTCCTTTTTTGTTCCCCGCTGGTTTCTTTCATGATCCTTCCTGGTGTGACATTTGCAGCAGGTTCAATATCTTCACACGGGATCTCCCGTGACATTTGGCGGGCGTGACACTTTTAACGGGGGGAGGGGGGGTTCTGGCAAGGCATCCCCTTCATCTCGTCGGAGAGGCGACGCAGCAGGCGACGCAAAGTTGCGGCGGCATAATGGCAACATGAAGGCGGGAGCGGGGCGTGGGTGCAAAGCTCTTTTGGGGGGGATCAAACCCCAACCAATCTGGGGGAGGCGCCGCGTCGCCTTGGAGGGACCACTTCCTCCTTTTCATCTTCCCGTTTCCAGCTCAACTCCTCACAAGAAAGAGGGAACAACCTTAATGAGATCAGCTCGCCGTGTGCTACATTCTTATTTAGCAACGCCCGCGCGAGCTGCGCCCATGCATAAATCATCTGAGAAGAAGTTCAAGCACCTGCTTGGACTTTTTCCAACGACTCATCAAGAGTTTTCATGGGAAGTGGAGTCGTTGCACCTGGGGGTGGGGGGGGCATGGCGCTCTCGATGGATGATAAGACGGCGCCAATGGAAAGACAGAGAGGGCGAATCGGGTCACAAACCCACTTACTCCCGAGACGAGGAACTCTGGTAAATCAGAGTCGGGAACATTGGCACCAGTCCACGGTCAGGAAGAACCAAAAAGACTTCAACATTTAAACCAGGGGTCACCAACGCGGTGCCCGCGGGCACCAGGTAGCCCGTAAGGACCAGATGAGTAGCCCGCCGGCCTGTTCTAAAAATAGCTCAAATAGCAGCACTTACCAGAGAGCTGCCTCTATTTTTTAAATTGTATTTATTTACTAGCAAGCTGGTCTCGCTTTGCCCAACATTTTTAATTCTAAGAGAGACAAAACTCAAATAGAATTTGAAAATCCAAGAAAATGTTTGAAAGACTTGGTCTTCACTTGTTTAAATAAATTCATTATTTTTTTTACTTTGCTTCTTATAACTTTCAGAAAGACAATTTTAGAGAAAAAATACAACATTAAAAATGATTTTAGGATTTTTAAACACATATACCTTTTTACCTTTTAAATTCCTTCCTCTTCTTTCCTGACAATTTAAATCAATGTTCAAGTACATTTATTTTTTTTATTGTAAAGAATAATAAATACATTTTAATTTAATTCTTCATTTTAGCTTCTGTTTTTTCGACGAAGAATATTTGTGAAATATTTCTTCAAACTTATTATGATTAAAATGCAAAAAAAATATTCTGGCAAATTTAGAAAATCTGTAGAATCAAATTTAAATCTTATTTCAAAGTCTTTTGAATTTCTCTTAAAATTTTTGTTCTGGAAAATCTAGAAGAAATAATCATTTGTCTTTGTTAGAAATATAGCTTGGTCCAATTTGTTATATATTCTAACAAAGTGTAGATTGGATTTTAAACTTATTTAAAACATGTCATCAAAATTCTAAAATTAATCTTAATCTGGAAAAATTTGTAATTCTTTTTTTAATTTTTTCAAAAAGATTCGAATTACCGTAATTTCCGGACTATAAGCCGCACCTGACTATAAGCCGCACCAGCTAAATTTAGGGGGGAATACAGATTGCTCCATATATAAGCCGCACCCGACTATAAGCCGCAGGGTTTTGATGTGTAATTAGCGTAGTATGTAGGGGTTCCTGCTACCACGGAGGGGATTGTCGGGACAGAGATGACTGTTTGGGAACGCAAAGCGTCCCATTTATCAACAATAAATCTGTCAATCATTCAATCAAACTTTCACATCTTTGACATGGCGAACAGCATTTGTGCAGAGTACAAATAATACAACAGTGCAAAGTAATACAAAGTGCTCGCCTGTACGTTATCAAAATAACCAGCCTACCGGTATATGAAAAGTCAGTCTTTAATCATTGTGTCATCGTCTTCCTCCTGCGTACTAAAACCACTGAAATCCTCTTCGTCGGGGTCGGAGAAGAACAGGCCATAAATAAGCCGCACCCTTGTATAAGCCGCAGGGACCAGAACGAGGGGAAAAAGTAGCGGCTTATAGTCCGGAAATTACGGTAGCTAGTTTTTCTCTTCTTTTTTTTGGTTGAATTTTGAATTTTAAAGAGTCGAAATTGAAGATAAACTATGTTTCAAAATTTAATTGTCATTTTTTTTCTTGTTTTCTCCTCTTTTAAAACATTCAGTTAAGTGTAAATATCATTAATTATTAATAATAACATAGAGTTAAAGGTAAATTGAGCAAATTGGCTATTTCTGGCAATTTATTGAAGTGTGTATCAAACTGGTAGCCCTTCGCATTAATCACTACCCAAGAAGTAGCTCTTGCTTTCAAAAAGGTTGGTGACCCCTGATTTAAACTGTATCGTTGGGTTGTACGTAGGGGTGTAACGGTACACACAAATGTCGGTTCGGTACGTACCTCGGTTTAGAGGTCACGGTTCGGTTCATTTTCGGTACAATAAGAAAACAACAAAATATACACTACCGTTCAAAAGTTTGGGGTCACCCAAACAATTTTGTGGAATAGCCATTTCTAAGAACAAGAATAGACTGTCGCGTTTCAGATGAAAGTTCTCTTTTTCTGGACATTTTGAGCGTTTAATTGACCCCACAAACGTGATGCTCCAGAAACTCAATCTGCTCAAAGGAAGGTCAGTTTTGTAGCTTCTGTAACGAGCTAAACTGTTTTCAGATGTGTGAACATGATTGCACAAGGGTTTTCTAATCGTCAATTAGCCTTCTGAGCCAATGAGCAAACACATTGTACCATTAGAACACTGGCGTGATAGTTGCTGGAAATGGGCCTCTATACACCTATGTAGATATTGCACCAAAAAGCAGACATTTGCAGCTAGAATAGTCATTTACCACATTAGCAATGTATAGAGCAGGGGTGTCAAACGTACGGCCCGAGGGCCGGATCAGGCCCGCGGACAGGTTTTATCCGGCCCGCGGGATGAGTTTGCTAAGTATAAAAATGAGCCGAAATTTTTGAATGAAAAAAAACTGCTTTTCTAAATGTGTACCACTAGATGTCGCAATAGCAATTATTTGTAAATTTGTAGATGATGCTACATATGTACGAAAAAAAATAAACCACATGATGTTAGTACATCATTGGAGGAAAATGAGCAAACTACATGAATAACATCCTGTAATTGGATTTTGATACTATTTTTTTTTATCTTCATAGATTGCAAATTAACACCAATGAGTTGACTGATGAACATTATCACATAATTTATTCAGAAAGTATAAATAACGACAAATAAAGATAGAATACTATTAACCGCAACATGTAAGTGTAAAAAAAAACAACAACAACATTATGATTTGCACATTTTCAGAATGTGCTTGTTCTATTTTTAAACAAGAAAACAATCTGAAGTTGTCTTTATTTTTAAGTTATCGTGCCGTGATTTTACCATTCCGGCCCACTTGGGAGTAGATTTTTCTCCATGTGGCCCCAGATCTAAAATGAGTTTGACACCCCTGGTATAGTGTGTACTTCTTTAAAGTTAAGACTAGTTTAAAGTTATCTTCATTGAAAAATAGGGACATTTTAATGTGACCCCAAACTTTTGAACGGTAGTGTACATTTTTTGGTTATTTATTTACCAAATGTGTAAATAATAGCTTTATCCTTTTTAACATTGGGCACACTATAATAATTCTGCCCACGTTAATCAACATTAAACTGCCTCAAGTTGTTGCTCAGATTAAATAAAATGACAAAACTTTTCTTCTACGTATAAAAAGTGCAACATTGAACAGTTTCAAGTCAACTCATCATGCTTAATTTATTACAGCATTTGGGAAGCCTGTAGTTGATTGTTATTATGTAAATGTTATATTTTTTATCAACATGTGATAGCAGGGACCCTGCCATTCAAAACTAGGCTGCTGCATTACTAATGATTCATGTAACTATTGCTGAAAAAATAGTACAATAGCAATAGGAGAGACTATTCATCCCTGAACACCATGGAGTTCATGTAGGCCAGGTGTGCTCACACTTTTTCTGCAGGCGATTTATATTTCCTTATTTATGAAATATATGTTTTTGTTAACAAGTTAAAGGTGTTGAATGATAATGCAAACATGTGTAACACATATAGTTAATATTGTTAATAAATTAAAGGTGTTTAATGATAATACAATAATGTTTAATACATATAGTTAATATTGTTAACAAGTTAAAGGTGTTTAAAGATAATGCAAGCATGTTTAACACATATAGTTAATATTGTTAACAAGTTAAAGGTGTTTAATGATAATACAATAATGTTTAACACATATAGTTAATATTGGTAACAAGTTAAAGGTGTTTAAAGATAATGCAAGCATGTTTAACACATATAGTTAATATTGTTAACAAGTTAAAGGTGTTTAAAGATAATGCAAGCATGTTTAACACATATAGTTAATATTGTTAACAAGTTAAAGGTGTTTAATGATAATACAAGCATGTTTAACACATACAGTTAATATTGTTAATAAATTAAAGGTGTTTAAAGATAATACAATGATAAATGGGTTATACTTGTATAGCGCTTTTCTACCTTCAAGGTACTCAAAGCGCTTTGACAGTATTTCCACATTCACCCATTCACACACACATTCACACAGTGATGGCGGGAGCTGCCATGTGAGGCGCTAACCAGCAGCCATCAGGAGCAAGGGTGAAGTGCCATGCCCAAGGACACAACGGACTGCCATCATATTGCAGTCTACACGCATCTCTTATGAGTGACTGCCATCATATTGCAGTCTACATGTATCTCTTCTGTGTGGCTGCCGTCATATTGCAGTCTACACGTATCTCTTATGTGTGACTGCCATCATATTGCAATTGACACGTATCTCTTATGTGTGACTGCCATCATATTGCAATTGACACGTATCTCTTATGTGTGACTGCCATCATATTGCAGTCTACACGTATCTCTTATGTGTGACTGCCATCATATTGCAGTCTACATGTATCTCTTCTGTGTGGCTGCCGTCATATTGCAGTCTACACGTATATCTTATGTGTGACTGCCATCATATTGCAGTCTACACGTATATCTTATGTGTGACTGCCATCATATTGCAGTCTACACGTATATCTTATGTGTGACTGCCATCATATTGCAGTCTACACGTATCTCTTATGTGTGACTGCCATCATATTGCAATTGACACGTATCTCATATGTGTGACTGCCATCATATTGCAGTCTACACATATCTCTTATGTGTGACTGCCATCATATTGCAGTCTACATGTATCTCTTCTGTGTGGCTGCCGTCATATTGCAGTCTACACGTATCTCTTATGTGTGACTGCCATCATATTGCAGTCTACACGTATCTCTTATGTGTGACTGCCATCAAATTGCAGTCTACACGTATCTCTTATGTGTGACTGCCATCAAATTGCAGTCTACACGTATCTCTTATGTGTGACTGCCATCATATTGCAATTGACACGTATCTCTTATGTGTGACTGCCATCAAATTGCAGTCTACACGTATCTCTTATGTGTGACTGCCATCATATTGCAGTCTACATGTATCTCTTCTGTGTGGCTGCCATCATTTTGCAGTCTACACGTATATCTTATGTGTGACTGCCATCATATTGCAGTCTACACGTATCTCTTATGTGTGACTGCCATCATATTGCAGTCTACATGTATCCCTTCTGTGTGGCTGCCGTCATATTGCAGTCTACACGTATCTCTTCTGTGTGACTGCCGTCATATTGCAGTCTACACGTATCTCTTATGTGTGACTGCCATCATATTGCAGTCTACACGTATCTCTTATGTGTGACTGCCATCATATTGCAGTCTACACATATCTCTTATGTGTGACTGGCATCATATTGCAGTCTACACATATCTCTTATGTGTGACTGCCATCATATTGCAGTCTACACGTATCTCTTCTGTGTGACTGCCGTCATATTGCAGTCTACACGTATCTCTTATGTGTGACTGCCATCATATTGCAATTGACACGTATCTCTTATGTGTGACTGCCATCAAATTGCAGTCTACACGTATCTCGTATGTGTGACTGCCATCATATTGCAGTCTACATGTATCTCTTCTGTGTGGCTGCCATCATATTGCAATTGACACGTATCTCTTATGTGTGACTGCCATCAAATTGCAGTCTACACGTATCTCTTATGTGTGACTGCCATCATATTGCAGTCTACATGTATCTCTTCTGTGTGGCTGCCATCATTTTGCAGTCTACACGTATATCTTATGTGTGACTGCCATCATATTGCAGTCTACACGTATCTCTTATGTGTGACTGCCATCATATTGCAGTCTACATGTATCCCTTCTGTGTGGCTGCCGTCATATTGCAGTCTACACGTATCTCTTCTGTGTGACTGCCGTCATATTGCAGTCTACACGTATCTCTTATGTGTGACTGCCATCATATTGCAGTCTACACGTATCTCTTATGTGTGACTGCCATCATATTGCAGTCTACACATATCTCTTATGTGTGACTGGCATCATATTGCAGTCTACACATATCTCTTATGTGTGACTGCCATCATATTGCAGTCTACACGTATCTCTTCTGTGTGACTGCCGTCATATTGCAGTCTACATGTATCTCTTATGTGTGACTGCCATCATATTGCAATTGACACGTATCTCTTATGTGTGACTGCCATCAAATTGCAGTCTACACGTATCTCGTATGTGTGACTGCCATCATATTGCAGTCTACATGTATCTCTTCTGTGTGGCTGCCATCATATTGCAGTCTACACGTATATCTTATGTGTGACTGCCATCATATTGCAGTCTACACGTATCTCTTATGTGTGACTGCCATCATATTGCAATTGACACGTATCTCTTATGTGTGACTGCCATCAAATTGCAGTCTACACGCATCTCTTATGTGTGACTGCCATCATATTGCAGTCTACATGTATATCTTATGTGTGACTGCCATCATATTGCAGTCTACACGTATATCTTATGTGTGACTGCCATCATATTGCAGTCTACACGTATCTCTTATGTGTGACTGCCATCATATTGCAGTCTACACGTATCTCTTATGTGTGACTGCCATCATATTGCAGTCTACACGTATCGCTTATGTGTGACTGCCATCATATTGCAATTGACACGTATCTCTTATGTGTGACTGCCATCATATTGCAGTCTACATGTATCTCTTCTGTGTGGCTGCCGTCATATTGCAGTCTACACGTATATCTTATGTGTGACTGCCATCATATTGCAGTCTACACGTATATCTTATGTGTGACTGCCATCATATTGCAGTCTACACGTATCTCTTATGTGTGACTGCCATCATATTGCAGTCTACATGTATCTCTTCTGTGTGGCTGCAGTCATATTGCAGTCTACATGTATCTCTTCTGTGTGGCTGCCATCATATTGCAGTCTACACGTATATCTTATGTGTGACTGCCATCATATTGCAGTCTACACGTATCTCTTATGTGTGACTGCCATCATATTGCAGTCTACACGTATCTCTTATGTGTGACTGCCATCATATTGCAGTCTACATGTATCTCTTATGTGTGACTGCCATCATATTGCAGTCTACATGTATCTCTTCTGTGTGACTGCCATCATATTGCAGTCTACACGTATCTCTTGTGTGTGACTGCCATCATATTGCAGTCTACACGCATCTCTTGTGTGTGACTGCCATCTACTGGTCACACTTATCATTACACCATGCACCAAATAAAATAGCTTCGAGTTCGGTAAGCCCAACCAAAATTATTGCGTACATTAGGCGCACCGGGTAATAAGGCACACTGTCGAGGTTTGAGGAAAAAATACGGTACTCTGGAACCTTCAGGTATGTTTGTCCGTATACTTGTTTCCATTAAAAGTAGATCTCTTTGAGGCCCCTAAAAGTTCCAGACCTATTTCAAAAGTGCTCCAACCCGTTCGGGGAACTTGTCTGAACTGTGTGAAAGCAGCTTTGTGGAGGTGGATGTTGAAGTGCTGCTTGGACTACCACACGCTGGAGGTGTGTTGCGGCTGGAACTGAAGCGGAAATTGGACACAGATTGTTGGGTGTGACGAGGCCTTCATGGTCCTTCCCTGCCAACACGGTGGAGTGGCAGCGGTAAACAATAACAAATCAGAATCTACGCAAAACACCTTCAGCGTCGCCGCGAAACTGACTGCTCCCGGGGCGGAACGTTCCGCCGTGAGAGCGCCACCAGTTAATAAGGAGGCGCACCTTCTGTGGGGTGACCGGAGCGTGGCAACGGTGTTTGTCACGGCACCAGATAACGCCTTAAAAGTCCATGCATTATTCAAACGCTCCCGGAAGAAGCCCGGCAATCAATTTGCCTTCGGCCGGCGGCGAAGAATCCGTCGGGCGCAAGTTGATGTCTTTTAATTAGATCACGCCGCTGATAGCCGCGCGGAGAGGCAGACTTTCGCCGGCCTCCAATCATTTGGCGAGGCCGCGTCGTGGCTAAGATAAGGCCTCGTCGGTCACCGGGTGTTGTTGATGTAAGTCGTGTGGCAGCTGGCAAACGTGCGCTGAGGGGTCAGGATGTCAAACGAGTGTCTGTACAATAAAACATGGATCTATTATATGCATTAATGCTTGATTATACAGGACATTACTCATGACCATCATTTCTAAACGTGTCATCACCACTACGGTGATACACTACAATTACAGTATCACTAATGAACTAGAGAAGGCAATTCCTGGAGGAATTGATTCATTGAAGCTTTTATTAGTACAAACCCCGTTTCCATATGAGTTGGGAAATTGTGTTAGATGTAAATATAAACGGAATACAATGATTTGCAAATCATTTTCAACCCATATTCAGTTGACTATGCTACAAAGACAACATATTTGATGTTCAAACTGATAAACTTTTTTTTTTTTGTGCAAATAATCATTAACTTTGGAATTTGATGGCAGCAACACGTGACAAAGAAGTTGGGAAAGGTGGCAATAAATACTGATAAAGTTGAGGAATGCTCATCAAACACTTATTTGGAACATCCCACAGGTGAACAGGCAAATTGGGAACAGGTGGGTGCCATGATTGGGTATAAAAGTAGATACCATGAAATGCTCAGTCATTCGCAAACAAGGACGGGGCGAGGGTCACCACTTTGTCAACAAATGCCTGAGCAAATTGTTGAACAGTTTAAGAAAAACCTTTCTCAAGCAGCTATTGCAAGGAATTTAGGGATTTCACCATCTGCGCTCTGTAATATCATCAAAAGGTTCAGAGAATCTGGAGAAATCACTGCAGGTAAGCAGCTAAGCCCGTGACCTTCCATCCCTCAGGCTGTACTGCATCAACAAGAGACATCAGTGTGTAAAGGATATCTCCACATGGGCTCAGGAACACTTCAGAAACCCACTGTCAGTGACTACAGTTGGTCGCTACATCTGTAAGTGCAAGTTAAAACTCTCCTATGCGAGGCGAAAACCGTTTATCAACAACACCCAGAAACGCCGTCGGCTTCGCTGGGCCTGAGCTCATCTAAGATGGACTGATACAAAGTGGAAAAGTGTTCTGTGGTCTGACGAGTTCACATTTCAATTTTTTTTTTTGGAAACCGTGGACGTCGTGTCCTCCGGACCAAAGAGGAAAAGAACCATCCGGATTGTTATAGGTGCAAAGTGTAAAAGGCAGCATGTGTGATGGTATGGGGGTGTATTAGTGCCCAAGACATGGGTAACTTACACATCTGTGAAGGCACCATTAATGCTGAAAGGTACATACAGCTTTTGGAGCAACATATGTTGCCATCCAAGCAACGTTACCATGGACGCCCCTGCTTATTATATGCTTATGAGTTTGAACATCAAATATGTCGTCTTTGTAGCATATTCAACTGAATATGGGTTGAAAAGGATTTGCAAATCATTGTATTCCGTTTATATTTACATCTAACACAATTTCCCAAGTCATATGGAAACGGGGTTTGTAGATTGCACAGTGAAGTACATATTCCGTACAATTGACCACTAAATGGTAACACCTGAATACGTTCGTCAACTTGTTTAAGTCGGGGTCCACTTAAATTGATTCATGATACAAATATATACTATCATCATAATACAGTCATCACACAAGATAATCATCAGAGTAAATACATTGAATTATTTACATTATTTACAATCCGGGGTGTGGGATGTGGAGGGGGTGGGGGGGAGGTTTAGGTTTGGTTGATATCAACACTTCAATCATCAACAATTGCATCATCAGAGAAATGGACATTGGAACAGTGTAGGACTGACTTGGTAGGATATGTACAGCAAGAAGTGGACATAAAGAGAGAGAGAGAGATCAGAAAGCATAAGAACAAGTATCTACATTTGATTGTTTACAATCCGGGGAGGTGGGATGTGGAAGGGGGAGGGTGTTAGTTAAGGGTTGTAGTTGCTTGGAGGTGTTGTTTTAGTGCGGTTATGAAGGCTTCAATACTGAAGTTGAACTGAAATCCTGGAATTATTTTTATAATTATTGAAGTAGAGCACACAAGTCCCAAACATGCTGAATATTTTGAAGTTGGAATAGTTGGAATCAGACGACAAATGTGGGAGTTGTTGAACTTTGAAGATGTGTACCAATTTCCCCAACATTTGGGAATATGGGGAAAAGCGGGAATTGTTTTGAAAATGGTAAACAACTTCAATGTTCTGAATGAGGTGAAATGGTTGGTGTTGAATTTTTTTAAAAAATCGGTGAAAAAATGTTGAAGTAATGGTGTGTTGAATTGAGGGATGGTATTACGGAATTCCGGGAAAACCGGGAATTTGTCCAGTTCATTTGTTGTCCTAATTAAGAAAAATTATTTTAGGGTGCAATGATTGAAGTGGGTTGAAAAGTGTGGAAGGAGTAGTCACCAGAAAAAAGGGTGGAAATAGGGCTTTGGAAAACCAGGAATTCAGGAAAATCCTGGAATTGTTTTAACTTAAAAAAAAGTAGTTTACATTTTTAGAATGGTGGAATGTGATGAAGGTGGAACGGTTTGAATCGGTTGAAAAATGTGGAAGTTTGAACGTTGCCAATTCATTTTGAATAGGACAAATGTCCCGGAAAACCTGGAATTCTGGGAAATCTGGGAATTTTTGGAATTCTTCAAGGGAAAGCCCGCGATTTCCGAAGTTTTTGAAGTTGGAACGGTGAATGCTCCAATGCTGAAGTTGACCCAAAATGCTGACAGAATGTAGTATGAATGTAAGAATAGTTTGAATGTTGAAGAGTTTGGAATTTCCAGGAAAACCGGAATTTGGTTTGGAACTTGGGAAAGTGTTAGTTTGAATGTCCACGATGAGTAGAGTATCATAATGTTAGAATGGTTTGAATAGGTTGAAAAATGTGGGAATTGTGCAACTTTTCAATTCATTTCAATGGGAAATTCCTGGAATTTGGGGAAAACCATGAATTTTTTCAGTTCAAAAAACAACTTCATTTGTTTTCCTAATTAGGAAGAATGATTTCAGGGTGCAATGATTGAAGTGGGTTGAAAAGTGTGGAAGGAGTAGTCACCAGAAAAAAGGGTGGAAATAGGGCTTTGGAAAACCAGGAATTCAGGAAAATCCTGGAATTTTTTTAACTTAAAAAAAAGTAGTTTACATTTTTAGAATGGTGGAATGTGTTGAAGGTGGAACAGTTTGAATCGGTTGAAAAATGTGGAAATGGTGGAAGTTTGAACATTGCCAATTCATTTTGAATAGGACAAATGTCCCGGAAAACCTGGAATTCTGGGAAATCTGGGAATTTTTGGAATTCTTCAAGGGAAAGCCCGCGATTTCCGAAGTTTTTGAATGCTCCAATGCTGAAGTTGACCCAAAATGCTGACAGAATGTAGTATGAATGTAAGAATAGTTTGAATGTTGGAATAGTTTGAATGTTGAAGAGTTTGGAATTTCCAGGAAAACCGGAATTTGGTTTGGAACTCGGGAAAGTGTTAGTTTGAATGTCCACGATGAGTGGAGTATCATAATGTTGGAATGGTTTGAATAGGTTGAAAAATGTGGGAATTGTGCAACTTTTCAATTCATTTCAATGGGAAATTCCTGGAAATTGGGGAAAACCATGAATTTTTTCAGTTCAAAAAACAACTTCATTTGTTGTCCTAATTAGGAAGAATGATTTCAGGGTGTAATGATTGAAGTGGGTTGAAAAATGTGGAAGGAGAAGTCACCAGAAAAAAGGGTGGAAATAGGGCTTTGGAAAACCAGGAATTCAGGAAAATCCTGGAATTTTTTTAACTTAAAAAAAAGTAGTTTACATTTTTAGAATGGTGGAATGTGTTGAAGGTGGAACGGTTTGAATCGGTTGAAAAATGTGGAAATGGTGGAAGTTTGAACATTGCCAATTCATTTTGAATAGGACAAATGTCCCGGAAAACCTGGAATTCTGGGAAATCTGGGAATTTTTGGAATTCTTCAAGGGAAAGCCCGCGATTTCCGAAGTTTTTGAAGTTGGAACGGTGAATGCTCCAATGCTGAAGTTGACCCAAAATGCTGACAGAATGTAGTATGAATGTAAGAATAGTTTGAATGTTGGAATAGTTTGAATGTTGAAGAGTTTGGAATTTCCAGGAAAACCGGAATTTGGTTTGGAACTTGGGAAAGTGTTAGTTTGAATGTCCACGATGAGTGGAGTATCATAATGTTGGAATGGTTTGAATAGGTTGAAAAATGTGGGAATTGTGCAACTTTTCAATTCATTTCAATGGGAAATTCCTGGAATTTGGGGAAAACCATGAATTTTTTCAGTTCAAAAAACAACTTCATTTGTTGTCCTAATTAGGAAGAATGATTTCAGGGTGCAATGATTGAAGTGGGTTGAAAAATGTGGAAGGAGAAGTCACCAGAAAAAAGGGTGGAAATAGGGCTTTGGAAAACCAGGAATTCAGGAAAATCCTGGAATTTTTTTAACTTAAAAAAAAGTAGTTTACATTTTTAGAATGGTGGAATGTGTTGAAGGTGGAACGGTTTGAATCGGTTGAAAAATGCGGAAATGGTGGAAGTTTGAACATTGCCAATTCATTTTGAATAGGACAAATGTCCCGGAAAACCTGTAATTCTGGGAAATCTGGGAATTTTTGGAATTCTTCAAGGGAAAGCCCGCGATTTCCGAAGTTTTTGAAGTTGGAACGGTGAATGCTCCGATGCTGAAGTTGACCCAAAGTGCTGACAGAATGTAGTATGAATGTAAGAATAGTTTGAATGTTGGAATAGTTTGAATGTTGAAGAGTTTGGAATTTCCAGGAAAACCGGAATTTGGTTTGGAACTTGGGAAAGTGTTAGTTTGAATGTCCACGATGAGTGGAGTATCATAATGTTGGAATGGTTTGAATAGGTTGAAAAATGTGGGAATTGTGCAACTTTTCAATTCATTTCAATGGGAAATTCCTGGAATTTGGGGAAAACCATGAATTTTTTCAGTTCAAAAAACAACTTCATTTGTTGTCCTAATTAGGAAGAATGATTTCAGGGTGCAATGATTGAAGTGGGTTGAAAAATGTGGAAGGAGAAGTCACCAGAAAAAAGGGTGGAAATATGGCTTTGGAAAACCAGGAATTCAGGAAAATCCTGGAATTTTTTTAACTTAAAACTTGGGAACGTGTTAGTTTGAATGTCCAGGATGAGTGGAGTATCATAATGTTGGAATGGTTTGAATAGGTTAAAAAAGGTGGGAATTGTGCAACTTGTCAATTGATTTCAATGGGAACTTCCTGGAAATTTGGGAATTTCGGGAAAAGCAGGAATTATTTTGAAAATGCTCAAACAAATGAGTACGTTGGTGTTGAATTTTTTCAAATCGGTCGACATTTTTAATTGAGAAATGCTATGAAGGAATTCCTGGAATTTCAGGAAAACTGGGAATTTTTCCAGTTCAAAAAACAACTTTCTTTTTTGAAACCCATTTGAACTGTTCAAATGGGTTGAAAAATTTGGAAAAAGTAGTCGATAGAAAAAGGGCCAATAAAGGATTTGGAAAAATTGGGACTCTGGAAATTTCTGTAATTGTTTTGAACTTGGAAAAATGATAGTTTGAAAGTCCAGGATGAGTGGAATATGTTGAAGGTGGAATAGTTTGAATCGGTTGAAAAATGTGGAAATGGTGGAAGTTTGAAAAATGGCCAATTCATTCTGAATGACAAAAATGTTCCGGAAAACCCGGAATTCTGGGAAATCTGGGAATTTTTGGAATTAGTCAAAGGAAAGCCCGCGATTCCTGAATAGGCTGAACCGTTTGAAGTTGGAACGGTTTGAATCGGGTGAAAAATGTGGAAGGTAGAGCACGCCAAAATCTGCAGAATAATAATAATAATAAACACATTAATTTTGGTGTAAGAGACCATATGTGTGTATGCAGTATCTCTGATGTGTGACTGCCATCATATTGCAGTCTACACGTATCTCTTATGTGTGACTGCCATCATATTGCAGTCTACACTTATCTTTTATGTGTGACTGCCATCATATTGCAGTACACACGTATCTCTTATGTGTGACTGCCATCATATTGCAGTCTACACGTACCTCTGATGTGTGACTGCCATCATATTGCAGTCTACACTTATCTTTTATGTGTGACTGCCATCATATTGCAGTCTACACGTATCTCTTATGTGTGACTGCCATCATATTGCAGTCTACAGGTATCTCTTATGTGTGACTGCCATCATATTGCAGTCTACACTTATCTTTTATGTGTGACTGCCATCATATTGCAGTCTACACGTATCTCTTATGTGTGACTGCCATCATATTGCAGTCAACACGTATCTCTTATGTGTGACTGCCATCATATTGCAGTCTACACTTATCTTTTATGTGTGACTGCCATCATATTGCAGTCTACACGTATCTCTTATGTGTGACTGCCATCATATTGCAGTCTACACGTATCTCTTATGTGTGACTGCCATCATATTGCAGTCTACACGTATCTCTTATGTGTGACTGCCATCATATTGCAGTCTACACGTATCTCTTATGTGTGACTGCCATCATATTGCAGTCTACACTTATCTTTTATGTGTGACTGCCATCATATTGCAGTACACACGTATCTCTTATGTGTGACTGCCATCATATTGCAGTACACACGTATCTCTTATGTGTGACTGCCATCATATTGCAGTACACACGTATCTCTTATGTGTGACTGCCATCATATTGCAGTACAAACGTATCTCTTATGTGTGACTGCCATCATATTGCAGTCTACACGTATCTCTTATGTGTGACTGCCATCATAATGTAGTCTGCGCGTATCTCTTATGTGTGACTGCCATCATATTGCAGTCCACACGTATCTCTTATGTGTGACTGCCATCTACTGGTCACACTTATCACTACACCATGTACCAAATAAAATAACTTGGAGGTCGGTAAGCAAAACCAGAATTATTGCGCCTTATAGACCAAAAAATACGGTACTAGTTTTTGTTGACTTTTCCCCCCATGTTGGCAATTAAAGATAGTCTACACGTATCTCTTATGTGTGACTGCCATCATATTGCAGTCTACACTTATCTTTTATGTGTGACTGCCATCATATTGCAGTCTACACGTATCTCTTATGTGTGACTGCCATCATATTGCAGTACACACGTATCTCTTATGTGTGACTGCCATCATATTGCAGTCTACACGTATCTCTTATGTGTGACTGCCATCATATTGCAGTCTACACGTATCTCTTATGTGTGACTGCCATCATATTGCAGTCTACACGTATCTCTTATGTGTGACTGCCATCATATTGCAGTCTACAAGTATCTCTTATGTGTGACTGCCATCATATTGCAGTACACACGTATCTCTTATGTGTGACTGCCATCATATTGCAGTCTACACTTATCTTTTATGTGTGACTGCCATCATATTGCAGTCTACACGTATCTCTTATGTGTGACTGCCATCATATTGCAGTCTACAAGTATCTCTTATGTGTGACTGCCATCATATTGCAGTACACACGTATCTCTTATGTGTGACTGCCATCATATTGCAGTCTACACCTATCTTTGATGTGTGACTGCCATCATATTGCACTCTACACGTATCTCTTATGTGTGACTGCCATCATATTGCAGTCTACACTTATCTTTTATGTGTGACTGCCATCATATTGCAGTCTACACGTATCTCTCATGTGTGACTGCTATCATATTGCAGTCTACACGTATCTCTTATGTGTGACTGCCATCATATTGCAGTCTACACGTATCTCTTATGTGTGACTGCTATCATATTGCAGTCTACACGTATCTCTTATGTGTGACTGCCATCATATTGCAGTCTACACTTATCTTGTATGTGTGACTGCCATCATATTGCAGTCTACACTTATCTTTTATGTGTGACTGCCATCATATTGCAGTCTACACGTATCTCTTATGTGTGACTGCCATCATATTGCAGTCTACACTTATCTTTTATGTGTGACTGCCATTATATTGCAGTCTACACGTATCTCTTATGTGTGACTGCCATCATGTTGCAGTCTACACTTATCTTTTATGTGTGACTGCCATCATATTGCAGTCTACACGTATCTCTTATGTGTGACTGCCATCATATTGCAGTCTACACGTATCTCTTATGTGTGACTGCCATCACATTGCAGTCTACACTTATCTTTTATGTGTGACTGCCATCATATTGCAGTCTACACGTATCTCTTATGTGTGACTGCCATCATATTGCAGTCTACACTTATATTTTATGTGTGACTGCCATCATATTGCAGTCTACACGTATCTCTTATGTGTGACTGCCATCATATTGCAGTCTACACGTATCTCTTATGTGTGACTGCCATCATATTGCAGTACACACGTATCTCTTATGTGTGACTGCCATCATATTGCAGTCTACACGTATCTCTTATGTGTGACTGCCATCATATTGCAGTCTACACTTATCTTTTATGTGTGACTGCCATCATATTGCAGTCTACACGTATCTCTTATGTGTGACTGCCATCATATTGCAGTCTACACTTATCTTTTATGTGTGACTGCCATCATATTGCAGTCTACACGTATCTCTTATGTGTGACTGCCATCATATTGCAGTCTACACGTATCTCTTATGTGTGACTGCCATCATATTGCAGTCTACACTTATCTTTTATGTGTGACTGCCATCATATTGCAGTCTACACGTATCTCTTATGTGTGACTGCCATCATATTGCAGTCTACACTTATCTTTTATGTGTGACTGCCATCATATTGCAGTCTACACTTATCTTTTATGTGTGACTGCCATCATATTGCAGTCTACACGTATCTCTTATGTGTGACTGCCATCATATTGCAGTCTACACTTATCTTTTATGTGTGACTGCCATCATATTGCAGTCTACACGTATCTCTTATGTGTGACTGCCATCATATTGCAGTACACACGTATCTCTTATGTGTGACTGCCATCATATTGCAGTCTACACTTATCTTTTATGTGTGACTGCCATCATATTGCAGTCTACACGTATCTCTTATGTGTGACTGCCATCATATTGCAGTACACACGTATCTCTTATGTGTGACTGCCATCATATTGCAGTCTACACTTATCTTTTATGTGTGACTGCCATCATATTGCAGTCTACACGTATCTCTTATGTGTGACTGCCATCATATTGCAGTCTACACTTATCTTTTATGTGTGACTGCCATCATATTGCAGTCTACACGTATCTCTTATGTGTGACTGCCATCATATTGCAGTACACACGTATCTCTTATGTGTGACTGCCATCATATTGCAGTCTACACTTATCTTTTATGTGTGACTGCCATCATATTGCAGTCTACACGTATCTCTTATGTGTGACTGCCATCATATTGCAGTACACACGTATCTCTTATGTGTGACTGCCATCATATTGCAGTCTACACTTATCTTTTATGTGTGACTGCCATCATATTGCAGTCTACACGTATCTCTTATGTGTGACTGCCATCATATTGCAGTCTACACTTATCTTTTATGTGTGACTGCCATCATATTGCAGTCTACACGTATCTCTTATGTGTGACTGCCATCATATTGCAGTCTACACGTATCTCTTATGTGTGACTGCCATCATATTGCAGTCTACACTTATCTTTTATGTGTGACTGCCATCATATTGCAGTCTACACGTATCTCTTATGTGTGACTGCCATCATATTGCAGTCTACACTTATCTTTTATGTGTGACTGCCATCATATTGCAGTCTACACGTATCTCTTATGTGTGACTGCCATCATATTGCAGTCTACACGTATCTCTTATGTGTGACTGCCATCATATTGCAGTCTACACTTATCTTTTATGTGTGACTGCCATCATATTGCAGTCTACTCGTATCTCTTGTGTGTGACTGCCATCATATTGCAGTCTACACTTATCTTTTATGTGTGACTGCCATCATATTGCAGTACACACGTATCTCTTATGTGTGACTGCCATCATATTGCAGTACACACGTATCTCTTATGTGTGACTGCCATCATATTGCAGTCTACACGTATCTCTTATGTGTGACTGCCATCATATTGCAGTCTACACGTATCTCTTATGTGTGACTGCCATCATATTGCAGTCTACACGTATCTCTTATGTGTGACTGCCATCATATTGCAGTCTACACTTATCTTTTATGTGTGACTGCCATCATATTGCAGTCTACTCGTATCTCTTATGTGTGACTGCCATCATATTGCAGTCTACACTTATCTTTTATGTGTGACTGCCATCATATTGCAGTACACACGTATCTCTTATGTGTGACTGCCATCATATTGCAGTACACACGTATCTCTTATGTGTGACTGCCATCATATTGCAGTACACACGTATCTCTTATGTGTGACTGCCATCATATTGCAGTCTACACGTATTTGTTATGTGTGACTGCCATCATAATGTAGTCTACGCGTATCTCTTATGTGTGACTGCCATCATATTGCAGTCCACACGTATCTCTTATGTGCGACTGCCATCTACTGGTCACACTTATCACTACACCATGTACCAAATAAAATAACTTGGAGGTCGGTAAGCACAACCAGAATTATTGCGCCTTATAGACCAAAAAATACGGTACTAGTTTTTGTTGCCTTTCCCCCCCATGTTGGCAATTAAAGATAGCTCCTGTACGTGCAGCCCACCAGGCACCAGCTGCCAAACTGAGCGGCGAGGAAAAAGGTCACGCTCACAGTTTTCCACCAGTGCAGAAAAACTTCAGCAGAATACCAGAGTGAAACAAAGTGTCAGCCAGAGAAAGCTCTGCCTCACACTATTCATGCTTTATTTTTTCTGTCAAGGAGACGTCTGCGCTATTAAACGCAATTAATGACTACTCAGAGTTTCTGTTGTCAAAAATCCCCGCTGGGAACTCATTCCGCTCGCCGTGAGAAGCCAGGCAAAATGGTTTCGGCTAATTCATGCTTCGTTATCCCAAACGCATCTTTTCACTCGCTCCCTCCCGGCGGAATGCATTAGAGGGATCGCAAAATAATTACACGTCGCTCCCTTTTGTGCTGCTAAGTGATCTGCCGGTTAAACTCCAGTGACAACTTTCAGGAGGTTCACTGATTCATCTGCGGACTGACGACACGCATTCCAGCAGGGTTTCACTCATTCACCCAAACGTCACAGTGGAGTTACTGAGTTTCGCCGAGTTGGAAACAATTGGAACACTTAAGGTATGTGCCGTGTATCAGTCCATCTTAGATGAGCTCAGGCCCAGCGAAGCCGACGGCGTTTCTGGGTGTTGTTGATAAACCGTTTTCGCCTTGCATAGGAGGGTTTTAACTCGCACTTACAGATGTAGCGACCGACTGTAGTTACCGACAGTGGGTTTCTGAAGTGTTCCTGAGCCCATGTGGTGATATCCTTTACACGCTGATGTCGCTTGTTGATGCAGTACAGCCCGAGGGATGGAAGGTCACGGCCTTAGCTGCCTACGTGCACATGAGAAGCTTAAAAAATGTGTCTCATCAGTTCCCAAACGTTTACTGAGTGTTGTTAAAAGGTATTGTAGTCTACATGTAGACTACAATACAATGGCAGTCACACATAAAAGATATGTGTAGACTGCAATATGATGGCGGTCACACATAAAGAGATATGTGTAGACTGCAATATGATGGCTGTCACACATAAGAGATATGTGTAGACTGCAATATGATGGTGGTCACACATAAAGAGATATGTGTAGACTGCAATATGATGGCTGTCACACATAAGAGATATGTGTAGACTGCAATATGATGGTGGTCACACATAAAGAGATATGTGTAGACTGCAATATGATGGCTGTCACACATAAGAGATATGTGTAGACTGCCATGTGATGGCAGTCACACATAAAATATATGTGTAGACTGCAATATGATGGCGGTCACACATAAAGAGATATGTGTAGACTGCAATATGATGGCTGTCACACATAAGAGATATGTGTAGACTGCAATATGATGGTGGTCACACATAAAGAGATATGTGTAGACTGCAATATGATGGCTGTCACACATAAGAGATATGTGTAGACTGCAATATGATGGTGGTCACACATAAAGAGATATGTGTAGACTGCAATATGATGGCTGTCACACATAAGAGATATGTGTAGACTGCAATATGATGGTGGTCACACATAAAGAGATATGTGTAGACTGCAATATGATGGCTGTCACACATAAGAGATATGTGTAGACTGCCATGTGATGGCAGTCACACAAAATATATGTGTAGACTGCAATATGATGGTGGTCACACAAAGAGATATGTGTAGACTGCAATATGATGGCTGTCACACATAAGAGATATGTGTAGACTGCAATATGATGGTGGTCACACATAAAGAGATATGTGTAGACTGCAATATGATGGCTGTCACACATAAGAGATATGTGTAGACTGCCATGTGATGGCAGTCACACATAGGAGATACGTGTACACAGCAATATGATGGCAGTCACACATAAGAGATACGTGTAGACTGCATTAGGATGGCAGTCACACATAAGAGATACGTGTAGACTGCAATATGATGGCAGTCACACATAAGAGATACGTGTAGACTGCAATATGACACAAGTAAACAACACCAACATTTTATATGTTCCATTGAAAATATAGAACATTACACACGGCGCTCAAAAATCTACCAAAATGTTTTAGTAGGACTTTGGTAAGCTATGAAGCCACACCGCTTGATGGATTGTACTGTGCTTCAACATAGGAGTATTATTATGGTGTGTGTATAAGTTAAGACATATTATCTGGCGTTTTGTTTCGCAATATTATGCAAAAGCAATTTTTTTTACCTTCTGGTATCTGCTGATCTGTGTTTGGGATCTGCATAAGTCCTGAAAATTAGCACGCATCCGCATTTGTAGTCCGTGCCGACACCGTAGTGATTAATTTTCTTCTTTTTCTCTATCTTCTTGTTATGTGACATTCATCCTCCACTGTTGCCATTTCGAATATAAAGTAATGTAAAGTTCCTACTTATATCTGTCAGTAAACTCACCATGAAAGCACTAAAACATACCGGTGTAGTGAGTTGACATTATTCACCCAAGTAACTTTAGTTATTAGAGAGTTCCGGTTAGATGGTTTTTCACGGGACGTGTCAAAATATTCGATATTCATGAAGACGTTGAATGGATTGCACTCCTTAATCTGCACACTTAAGAGATGCAATCCTCCGCTCGCGGGCGTAGTGGATCAGCTTTGCGTGTGCTATGGAGTGTGGGACTACACACAGAGGTGTATAAAAAGTGTCTGTCATGGGTCTCCTGTGCTAAATAAAGACTGCCGTTGCTGTAATGTTCTCCCCATTAAATGTCCGTCAGCTAATGTGCTAACTCGGACTAGCGTAGAGGACATCTGTCACTTGCTTTCAGCAGGCACAATTAAGCGTCCCTGTGCTGCATCTCCGCATCTGTGCTCCCGGTTGACAACTGATAACCTTTTAATGGCTTGATAAGATCCTCACGCCTCCAGGCTGCAAGGACAGCGGGATCGGGTGGAAGGATTCGGCGGCGCTTGAAATAAAACGTATGAGACAAAGCGTGCGTTGAAAAAGTGTTGGACTGCTCCCAAAAAGGAATTTAGTAGAAAACGACAACAGCCACAATTTAATTGTCGATCACAATCGCTCCGGTACTCAGTTGTAATACTTTTATCCACCACGTGTGGCAGTAATGACACGATGAATCAAACAGAAGAAGTGTGGAGCTAAAGTCATTGAAAAGTTTCTCAAGCACAAGAAATATGACTAAAACGGTGATTTTTATCTTCACTTTAATTTTATTGACAGTCTAGATATCATTATTTTTTTATTTATTAATCACTATTTATTCCGCATTATTATTTATTTATTAATCACTCGCCATGCAGCAATATGTGAAATATGTCTATTACCTGACACCTTCTATGTGAGCTACCTCTCTTTGTTTATAAGGTTTATTTTCTGCTGGATCTACTCTCTATTTTATGCTGCCTTTTTTTTTTTTTTGCTGCAGCCGTTACATACTGTATACCAGGGGTCACCAACGCGGTGCCCGTGGGCACCTGGTAGCCCATAAGGACCAGATGAGTAGCCCGCTGGCCTGTTCTAAAAATAGCTCAAATAGCAGCACTTACCTGTGAGCTGCCTCTATTTTTTACATTTTATTTATTTACTAGCAAGCTGGTCTCGCTTTGCCCGGCATTTTTAATTTTAAGAGAGACAAAACTCAAATAGAATTTGAAAATCCAAGAAAATATTTTAAAGACTTGGTCTTCACTTGTTTAAATAAATTCATTCTTTTTTTTCCTTTGCTTCTTATAACTTTCAGAAAGACAATTTTAGAGAAAAAATACAACCTTAAAAATGATTTTAGGATTTTTAAACACATATACCTTTTTACCTTTTAAATTCCTTCCTCTTCTTTCCTGACAATTTAAATCAATGTTCAAGTAAATGTATTTTTTTTATTGTAAAGAATAATAAATACATTTTAATTTAATTCTTCATTTTAGCTTCGGTTTTTTCGACGAAGAATATTTGTGAAATATTTCTTCAAACTTATTATGATTAAAATTCAAAAAAAATATTCTGGCAAATCTAGAAAATCTGTAGAATCAAATGTAAATCTTATTTCAAAGTATTTTGCATTTCTTTTAAAATTTTTGTTCTGGAAAATCTAGAAGAAATAAGGATTTGTCTTTGTTAGAAATATAGCTTGGTCCAATTTGTTATAAATTGTAACAAAGTGTAGATTGGATTTTTACCTATTTAAAACATGTCATCAAAATTCTAAAATTAATCTTAATCAGGAAAAATTACTAATGATGTTCCATAAATTGTTTTTTTAAGTTTTTCTCTTCTTTTTTTCGGTTGAATTTTGAATTTTAAAGAGTCGAAATTGAAGATAAACTATGTTTCAAAATTTAATTGTCATTTTTTTCGTGTTTTCTCCTCCTTTAAACCGTTCAATTAAGTGTAAATATCATTAATTATTCATAATAACATAGAGTTAAAGGTAAATTGAGCAAATTGGCTATTTCTGGCAATTTATTGAAGTGTGTATCAAACTGGTAGCCCTTCGCATTAATCACTACCCAAGAAGTAGCTCTTGCTTTCAAAAAGGTTGGTGACCCCTGCTGTATACTGTATACTGAAGTTTCTTGAGCGCAAAAATTATGACTAAAGTGGTGAAGCTGTAATGTTATTTGCGCTTTAATTTCATTAACAGTTTATTTAAAAAACATTTGCTTTATTACTTATTATTATTTAGTTAGAATTGATCTATTTGAGCTATTTATCTGGTTTTGTTTACTTGAGTCATATTTCAGTCTACATGTATCTCTTATGTGTGACTGCCATCATATTGCAGTCTACACGTATCTCTTATGTGTGACTGCCATCATATTGCAGTCTACACGTATCTCTTATGTGTGACTGCCATCATATTGCAGTCTACACGTATCTCTTATGTGTGACTGCCATCATATTGCAGTCTACACGTATCTCTTATGTGTGACTGCCATCATATTGCAGTCTACATGTATTTCTTATGTGTGACTGCCATCATATTGCAGTCTACACGTATCTCTTATGTGTGACTGCCATCATATTGCAGTCTACACGTATCTCTTATGTGTGACTGCCATCATATTGCAGTCTACACATATCTCTTATGTGTGACTGCCATCATATTGCAGTCTACACGTATCTCTTATGTGTGACTGCCATCATATTGCAGTCTACACGTATCTCTTATGTGTGACTGCCATCATATTGCAGTCTACACGTATCTCTTACGTGTGACTGCCATCATATTGCAGTCTACACGTATCTCTTATGTGTGACTGCCATCATATTGCAGTCTACACGTATGCACTACAAAGACAAGATATTTGATGTTCAAAATCATAAACTTTATTTTTTTTTTGCAAATAATAATTAACTTAGAATTTCATGGCTGCAACACGTGCCAAAGTAGATGGGAAAGGGCATGTTCACCACTGTGTTACATGGCCTTTCCTTTTAACAGCACTCAGTAAACGTTTGGGAACTGAGGAAACTAATTGTTGAAGCTTTGAAAGTGGAATTCTTTCCCATTCTTGTTTTATGTAGAGCTTCAGTTGTTCAACAGTCCGCTGTCGTATTTTAGGCTTCATAATGCGCCACACATTTTCGATGGGAGACAGGTCTGGACTGCAGGCGGGCCAGGAAAGTACCCGCACTCTTTTTTTAACGAAGCCACGCTGTTGTAACACGTGCTGAATGTGGCTTGGCATTGTCTTGCTGAAATAAGCAGGGGCGTCCATGAAAAAGACAGCGCTTAGATGGCTCCAAAAGCTGTATGTACCTTTCAGCATTAATGGTGCCTTCACAGATGTGTAAGTTACCCATGTCTTGGGCACTAATACACCCCCATACCATCACACATGCTGGCTTTTACACTTTGACCCTAGAACAATCCGGATGGTTCTTTTCCTCTTTGGTCCGGATGACACGATGTCGAATATTTCCAAAAACAATTTGAAATGTGGACTCGTCAGACCACAGAACACTTTTCCACTTTGTATCAGTCCATTTTAGATGATCTCGGGCCCAGATTTTCTGGGTGTTGTTGATAAATGGTTTTCGCTTTGCATAGTAGAGTTTTAACTTGCACTTACAGATGTAGCGACCAACTGTAGTTACTGACAGTGGGTTTCTGAAGTGTTCCTGAGCCCATGTGGTGATATCCTTTACACACTGATGTCGGTTTTTGATACAGTGCCGTCTGAGGTATCGAAGGTCACGGTCATTCAATGTTGGTTTGCAGTGATTCCTCCAGATTCTCTGAACCTTTTGATGATATTATGGAGCGTAGATGTTGAAATCCCTAAATTTCTTGCAATTGCACTTTGAGAAATGTTGTTCTTAAACTGTTTGACTATTTGCTCACGCAGTTGTGGACAAAGTGGTGACCCTCGCCCCATCCTTTCATGTGAAAGACTGAGCATTTTTTGGGAAGCTGTTTTTATACCCAATCATGGCACCCACCTGTTCCCAATTAGCCTGCACACCTGTGGGATGTTCCAAATAAGTGTTTCATGAGCATTCCTCAACTTTATCAGTATTTATTGCCACCTTTCCCAACTTCTTTGGCACGTGTTGCTGGCATCAAATTCTAAAGTTAATGATTATTTGCAACAAAAAAAAAAGTTTATCAGTTTGAACATCAAATATGTTGTCTTTGTAGCATATTCAACTGAATATGGGTTGAAAAGGATTTGCAAATCATTGTATTCTGTTTATATTTACATCTAACACAATTTCCCAACTCATATGGAAACGGGGTTTGTAGAAAAAGGTAAAGGTCCCAGGCAACTTCCCTGTGGAACACCACAATCCAAACTTCTGCTATTAGACAAGCTGCCATCAAATTACACCTGTTGTGATCTCGAGGACAAATAACTCTGTATCCACATTGAAGCCAAAGTATTAAAAAGTATCAAAACCATAAGTTTTTTTCAATTAAAAGAGAGTGATCAATCACGTCAAAAGCAGCACTAAAATCTAACAGCACAGCTCCAACCAACATAGAATTATCTAAAGCATTAAGTCAATCATCGGCCATTTGTATAAAAGCAGTGGACGTAGAGTTAGGAGGTTGCCAATGTTTTATCACTCGCTGCCAATCAGAGACACTAGTGGTCATTTTGTGTATGTAAACACCACACCTGACTACCGTATTTTACAGACTATAAGGCGTATTTAAAATATATATATATATTTTCCTCAAAACTCGACAGTGCGCCCTATAACCCGGTGCGCCTAATGTACGGAATAATTCTGGTGTTGTTTACCGACCTCGGAACTATTTTATTTGTTACATGGTGAAATTATGTGTGACCAGTAGATGCCAGTCACACATAAGTGATGCTTGTAGACTGCAGTATGATGGCAGTCACACATAAGAGATGCTTGTAGACTGCAATATGATGGCAGTCACACATGAGAGATAAGTGTATACTGCAATATGATGGCAGTCACACATAAGAGATACGTGTAGACTGCAATATGATGGCAGTCACACATGAGAGATGCGTGTAGACTGCAATATGATGGCAGTCACACAAGAGATACGTGTAGACTGCAATATGATGGCAGTCACACATAAGAGATAAGTGTATACTGCAATATGATGGCAGTCACACATAAGAGATACGTGTAGACTGCAATATGATGGCAGTCACACATGAGAGATGCGTGTAGACTGCAATATGATGGCAGTCACACAAGAGATACGTGTAGACTGCAATATGATGGCAGTCACACATAAGAGATAAGTGTATACTGCAATATGATGGCAGTCACACATAAGAGATACGTGTAGACTGCAATATGATGGCAGTCACACATAAGCGATACGTGTAGACTGCAATATGATGGCAGTCACACATAAGAGATACGTGTAGACTGCAATATGATGGCAGTCACACATGAGAGATACGTGTGGGCTGCAATATGATGGCAGTCACACATAAGAGATACGTGTAGACTGCAATATGATGGCAGTCACACATAAGAGATAAGTGTAGACTGCAATATGATGGCAGTCACACGAGAGATAAGTGTATACTGCAATATGATGGCAGTCACACAAGAGATACGTGTAGACTGCAATATGATGGCAGTCACACATGAGAGATACGTGTGGGCTGCAATATGATGGCAGTCACACATAAGAGATACGTGTAGACTGCAATATGATGGCAGTCACACATAAGAGATACGTGTAGACTGCAATATGATGGCAGTCACACATGAGAGATACGTGTGGGCTGCAATATGATGGCAGTCACACATAAGAGATACGTGTAGACTGCAATATGATGGCAGTCACACATAAGAGATACGTGTAGACTGCAATATGATGGCAGTCACACATAAGAGATATGTGTAGACTGCAATATGATGGCAGTCACACATAAGAGATATGTGTAGACTGCAATATGATGGCAGTCACACATAAGAGATAAGTGTATACTGCAATATGATGGCAGTCACACATGAGAGATACGTGTAGACTGCAATATGATGGCAGTCACACATGAGAGATGCGTGTAGACTGCAATATGATGGCAGTCACACATAAGAGATACGTGTAGACTGCAATATGATGGCAGTCACACATAAGAGATAAGTGTATACTGCAATATAATGGCAGTCACACATGAGAGATGCGTGTAGACTGCAATATGATGGCAGTCACACATAAGAGATACGTGTAGACTGCAATATGATGGCAGTCACACATAAGAGATACGTGTGGGCTGCAATATGATGGCAGTCACACATAAGAGATACGTGTAGACTGCAATATGATGGCAGTCACACATGAGAGATACGTGTGGGCTGCAATATGATGGCAGTCACACATAAGAGATACGTGTAGACTGCAATATGATGGCAGTCACACATAAGAGATACGTGTAGACTGCAATATGATGTCAGTCACACATGAGAGATATGTGTAGACTGCAATATGATGGCAGTCACACATAAGAGATACGTGTATACTGCAATATGATGACAGTCACACATGAGAGATATGTGTAGACTGCAATATGATGGCAGTCACACATAAGAGATACATGTAGACTGCAATATGATGGCAGTCACACATGAGAGATATGTGTAGACTGCAATATGATGGCAGTCACACATAAGAGATAAGTGTATACTGCAATATGATGGCAGTCACACATAAGAGATGCGTGTAGACTGCAATATGATGGCAGTCACACATAAGAGATACGTGTAGACTGCAATATGATGGCAGTCACACATGAGAGATGCGTGTAGACTGCAATATGATGGCAGTCACACATAAGAGATACGTGTGGGCTGCAATATGATGGCAGTCACACATAAGAGATACGTGTAGACTGCAATATGATGGCAGTCACACATGAGAGATACGTGTGGGCTGCAATATGATGGCAGTCACACATAAGAGATACGTGTAGACTGCAATATGATGGCAGTCACACATGAGAGATACGTGTGGGCTGCAATATGATGGCA